>NC_089161.1:978338-1209470 GCF_009819655.1 Sylvia atricapilla | reverse complement strand
TGCATGCATAGCGTTTGCTGTCCCTTGCGTATGAAGAAGGCATGGCGTATGTTTCAGTCACCACAAGCGTGCGCTGGATTAAAGTCTGCAGCTGAGAACTGGAAGACTTTGGCATCTCTGAAACTGGTGCCTGTGTATACTGTAGTGTCATGCCCCCAAAAATATTCCTGTCCTGTTACAGAGAACCATCCAACCAAACTCATCACTATTCTAAAATCCTGTAATGTGCCCCATTATTTTGTTTCCAACACCTTCGTGCTCTGATGATGGAAAGAGCTACTTCCTGTAATATGCTCTTTGCATTAGCAGAACTTGTGGATCAGTTGTTTAGAGGGAAAGAGTACTGCCAGCTCCCCTTGCTCAGCAAGGGTCCTCCCTCCACTGTCTGGAGCCACCTCCTCCCACTCCCTGCCTTCCTATAGAGCAGTGATATTATGTCTCCCTCCAAGAGCCTGAAGCATTCCTAATCCATCCTCTCCATCTCTGCCTGCCTCTGCCTGTCACTGACTGTAGCCTGAACACAAGCTTGATTTTTAGTGATTGCTGTTCCGAGAACTCAGCAGGCTGAAGGGGGTGGAAGGGAGATAAACATAAGGGTTCAACATCCAGGCAAACACAGCAGAGCACACGCAATAAATACATCCACCCCCAAATGCAAATACACAAGGAGAGATTCCTTCCCCAAGGCTCAGAACAGAACAGGCTCAGACAGGAAGGCATCAGAATGTGGTGAGTGCAGTCACCTCCAGCTCCTCTGTCCACTTGGCTTTTTGCAGCTTCTAGAAGGCGTGAGCATGAGGCTCATCCTGTTTAGCTATTACTACAGCGACCCCACTGATACCGCCTAATTGCTTTAATTGTTAAGCGAGGAAGGTGTTGGGCATGAAGGTTTCAGCTAGCACTGAGTGACCTGATTTGGTATCGAGACAGGCAGCTGGGATGTGTGGCTATTGGGGTATGATCCAAGTTAATGCTCACTCTTTCTCCATTAATCTCTCTCCCTTTGCCACAGGCTGTTTATTTTGCTGGCTGTGCTCTGCAGTGAAGTAAGGAGCAGCATTGCACCGCAGAAAATGTATGGAAGGATCACATCCCCTAATTTCCCAAAGGTCTACCCAAATCACAAGGAGAAAATATGGAATATTACAGTGCCCAAAGGATATTCTGTCCGCATTTACTTCACGCATTTCAACCTGGAGTTGTCCTACCTGTGTGAATATGATTATGTGAAGGTATGTGTGGGACGGGGTAACATGTCGCAGCTGCAGCTGTTAAAAACTCTGTTTATGTGATCCTGGGCGCCTGGGGAATCAATGTAACTCTTTGTCAGCTCTTAATTTTAGTCTACTTGTAAAGTTCAGGCTCAGCTGGTTTATACATTAGGTGTTTATTGAGGCCCATTGTAACATCTGAAATGTGAGATACTTTCACTCAGAAAATTCCGATGCTCTTCTGTTGTGAAGCAAAAGGCTTGAAATTTTGCACCAAACAATATTTGAGTATTTTGCTAATGTTACAGTGCTTTAAAATAAAAAGTAGTGCTTGACACAGGTTACAATGGGAGACAAAAAAATGTAAGTGATAGCCTAAACAAGATACTGCCAGTTCATCTGAGTGGGCACTCACAGCAGCAGTTGCTGTGATGTGTTTGCTGGCTAATTTGAGAAACATCCTCAGAAAGGGGAACAAAGATACTGCCTTGGGGAAGTGTTTGAGTGAGCAGCAGTGTCCCTGAAAGATGCATGTGCTCTGGTCCAAGGGGCCTGTCACTGATTTGAGGCTGTGCTACCTCTGCACTCGTTTTGTTGTTTGTGTGGGCCTGATGTACAATAGGGAAGGAACTGTGTTCACAGGGAGTATGCAAGCCCAGTTTGCATCTGATTGAACCAAACCAGACAGCCTTGTTCCCACTGAGAAAAATCTCATTTCCATGGTTTTATATGGCAAATTGCTCCCATTCCCCAAATGTCTGTTGTTCTTCGTGTACTTTCCTTCATGCAGACAGAATATCTACTTCTGGTAGATGTGTAATACACAGCTTCTTCTTTACTTTGCCCAACATAAACCCCATGTATCAGAACATTTCTCTTGTATTAAGGATAAACGAAGAGCTGGAACTCTAATATGTGCATCATAGAGCAAGCGAGTCCCTTGCTTAAGGACACCTTTTTCTATACATTTGAATTTGTTAGTGTGTGAAACCTTTTTACCCCAGTTGTCTCTGGCTTTACCAAGACCCAGTTGTCACTGAGAGTGCCAAGTTAACGTAAGTATTATAAACAAAGCATGGCTGGCATCAGAGCTTTGTGAGGACCGCTGAAAGGAGAAAAGGGGACAAAATTATGGTCTCAAGTCAAAAAGAACCGAGAATAACCACTCTTATCTGGCTTTGGATGTGGACTGACCTTCAGAAACACCTTTTGAGAGCATCCAAGCTTCCTTCCTCACACCATTAAACACATGCTTTTCCAGCCATGGCAGCAGGTTGAGAAGACCAGTGCTCTGTGCTCACTTGGTGGATTTGTCTGCCTGCCTTGCAGCTGAGCTCTGGTGGGAAGACCTTGGCTATGCTGTGTGGAAGGGACAGTACAGACACTGAGGAGGCTCCGGGTAACAGGACGTATATCTCTGTTGACAACCGCCTCATGGTAGTGTTTCGGTCGGATTACTCCAATGAGAAACCGTTCACAGGCTTTGAGGCCTTTTATGCTGCTGAAGGTGAGAGAATGGCCCCACTTGTAGATGGAAGAGCCACACATATGGTGGGGTTGGTGCTTCCCTGTGCTCTCATAGCCTGGGGCTGCTGGTCTGGGATGGGAGAAGGTGGTCTCATTGCACAGAAGCAGATGCAGAGGGGGCACAGCAACCAAAGACCAAACACAAAGTGGTTGAAACTGAGAGAACATTTCATTGAAATGTATTGTTTGCCTGATTCTGTGCTTTGCCCATTAGATATTGATGAGTGCAAGCAGCCATTGGATACTGAACCCATCTGTAGTCATCACTGTCACAACTACATGGGGGGCTACTATTGCAGCTGCAGGGTTGGCTACATACTGCATGAAAACAAGAGGACATGTACAGGTGAGCTCCTTCTAGATCAGGAGATATTTCCCTATTTACAACATCCACTTAAATCCAGTTGTGACAATAATATCAGGGTGAAAGCTGTGGGGTTTTGTTTTCATTTTTAGTACTCCCCATGTGCCTGGTGCAGCTGGGAGGAGGTTCACAGGGTTAGTTTAGCCAGGGCTGTGAGCAGAGGCCCTGCTTTGCAGAGGGGCTGTGGGCTAGTGGCTGCTGTTAGGGACAACAGTTTTGCATCATAGTAAAATGCTGCACTGGCACTTGACTTTTGCTACTCCTTTCCACCTCTGTTCAGCTTTAGGTCGGTTGAATGGAAAATCAAGAAATGCCATACACTTCCCACCACAGACAAGCCTTCATGGATGCCAGTGCAGCCAGTCTTGCAAAACTGAGTGTATATTGCTCTCTGGGTACTGAGATGCCAAGTATTCTGGACCCAAGTTAGTAGATACATTGGGAAAACTACCAATTGAGTTCTGAACTCTAATGAAGAAGCAATTAGATTGCTGTCCTGTAAGGACACAGGCCAAGAAAGAGCACAGTTCACATATCACTGACACCAAATACCATAATCCACGTGTTAAATGGCCGGGCATGGATCTCTTGTTCAGAAGGGCTGACAGTGTGAGGTCTATCTTGCTGGCTGCTGCCGGCTCTGCTCCGCAGTTTATCACTAGGGAAAGCTTCTGTGGCATCAGGCAACAAAATGTCTAGCTCAACATGGCAATCAGTACCTCAGGATTCCCTTTGCAGTGAAACATGTATCTATGCTGGGTAAGATGTTCACCCTTTATGAGGTGCAGCTTGGCCAGCTGGAGATAAATCGTGTCTGGAAAAAAGCAACACACATACTGCTCATAAATACTGTCATAGGTGAAAGATAGTTTCTTTGAGCTCCCCCGTGCAGAAATGCAAAACTGGATCTAACTTCCAGTGCTTAAGGCTGCCTTGACATTTGCCTTCCCAACAGCAGCCTATTACAAACTCCCTCCATCCGTGGCTGCTTGGGTCAGATTCAAGATTTAAATTCCTCATGTCTCCAGAGTATTGAAACAGATATGTTCATTCATCCTGCTCCTCAGCCTCAAGGGATGCCTTTTAGCACAAGTATATGGATTTACTCATGCTGTAAAAGCCTTAATGTGAAGGTGCAAAATGGAAAGCTGAACTAGCAGACGAGCAGCTCTGTATTGGCCATTCATGTGTGCACATTTATGCCCCCCCTCCTTGAAAAGAGCTCCAGCAGAGGGAACTTCTCAGTAATAGTGAGGGGCTGAGCTACCTTCACGGTGGAGACGTTGGGAATTGCTGTGATGCAGCTGATGTGCTGGAACTAGTTCACATTTCAGAGCGCTTAAATCCAGCACTGCAGCTGCTCTAGCCACTGGGCTGCAAGGCAAAGGCCTCTGCAGATCTCCTTCATTAGCTGAAGGCAAAAGCTGCCTCTGTGTCTTTTGGGCTCCTGTTTGAGCTGGCTGATGTTGACAGGCTCTTTTTCTCCTTTATTTTCCAGCAGGAGATAATTAAGTTTCTCCTCATTTAGGCAGAGATGGAGACAGATGTGCTGGGAAGAGCTGGTTTCCTTCCTTCCTGACCTGCCTGTTGCAGTCTACCCAAGGGCTGCAGGCTTCTCTTGCTCCATGTCCAGGTGGTTCCTTGCTTTTCAGACTTGCCTGCTGCAGTTAATAAAGAGGCTGTTGCCTGTTGAAAGCTGAATGCAGCCTCTGGGGCATTCATTTTCTCACATTCCCATGTGTCACTTGGGAAAAAAAGAAGGTAGATCAGGCAGGAACTGGTAAGAGATAAGCCATTGTGAAAGGCCCCTGAGCATCACAGCTACCTGGAGAGTCTTGAATTTCTTGTCCAGCTCTTGTTGCTTAACCTTACATAGCTCTTAAACTGCAAGACCTGAACCACACCACACCTTTGTTCCCTAGTGCTCCTTTTAGATATGCTTTTGTCTGCACCCAGACTTTTAGATTGAAACTTCCTATTCAGAGCCCATTCACCCTTCAGAAAGGTCTGATTTATTTTTTTTTTTTTAATCCAAATTTTGACCATTTCTCCATTGGGAACCTGGACTCATGGATGAAGGGTGCTCTGGTTAGCAAAGCCTCAGAGTTCTAGGAGTTTTGTAAAGTAATATGAATGTATGTTACAGGGCTGCTGAGGTGTCTTTTCTTCATACAGGGGAAGGCACAGTGCCCTCCCCACAAAGGAGGAATGCTGTTCTTCAGCCCAGTTGCTTGCAATGTTGATTGATTCTGTCTCAGTCACTCACAGCTCCTCTCTCTGCTCCACAGTAATACCCATTTGATGTCCATTTAGGCTGTACTCCCTTTGGGCAGGGACCATCCCAAAACATTTTGGAGAAATGCTGTGCTCCTTCCTTGTCAGGGACTAGGGCTCCCCAGCTCTGTGGAGGACACGTGATGATTTATGCAAGAGTTTGACAAGTCAGAGCTGAGCAGCTGTAGATGAACTGCTGAAGATACAGCTTTGTTTTAGCCAATCTGTATTTCCTTACTTTTGCAATTTAGCCAAGTGGCTTTTAATTGTTATTTATTAAGCTTCGTAAAGTACTCTTTATTGCATGGAAGGAAGCCTTTTCCGTGTGAGTGTGACAGGAGATGGAGAGATGGACAGTTTTTTAGGTGGGACACTTGATTTTTCCAGGCCACTGCATTTGACGATTTCTGTGTTCCCTTGGGCAAGTTGCTTTCCTCCTCACAGCACAGCCAGCAGACTCCAACTGATTCTTGACCAGCTACCCCACTCTTCTACAGCTCCTTATTGGACACAGCTGTGTCCCATTAAGGGCAAGGCAGTTCCGCCTCTTCGGTAGCACAGCTGTAGTTCATCAGGGGCAAGGTTGCTTGCAATACATTCCCCTACACAAAAAGACATTTCAAACAGGATTTATAAATTTGGAGAGTGCTCAGTTTTAACAGAATACGCGTTTCTAGGTTTTTATTAGCTGTTTGTATAACTGTTGGTTGTGTTTGGAAACCTATGAGGATGAATTCAGTGGGACACACAGAGGTGCTCAGTCATTGGGGTGATGACTAGGTTCGTGTCAAATAAAAGTAGCTGCTCATAACTTTCTGGGAAGATGCTCATAAATACATTGTTCTGAAATTACAGCTTGTGCTTAAAGAAACACTTAGTGTCCAAAGGCATTGTGGCTTGTGTTGGGATATTTTAGTTGAGCTGCATCACACAAATATACAACGAAAATTGTTGTCCTTTTACCTGTTCCTGCTTCCCTTCCCAGTAAATTCTTGCAACTCAAATATTTCCAGTAGTAGCAAGTAGTACTCACACATAGGTAGAGGGTGGAAACAAGCTTCTTTCTTTGAAGGAAAAGAAGCTTAGAATCATGGCTTACAAAGTCCATGGTTAGTTAAGGGACAGTAATATACATCATTCACAACTTGGTCCCCTTCCATTTAAATGGCAACCTTAAACGGTGTGGTCTGTTTCTAGGTGATAATCATTAATTAATACTTGGATAATGGCATTTTTGTTGGTGGGGGTTAGTATGGTGTGTTTGAAGATTCAATTTGAAGTGAAGCAATTTTCCTCTTACAATTAATTCAGTGTCAGAATAGTGCAAAAAATCTGTGGTGTTATCAGCCACTCCAGGATTCCTCATCAACTGCAGGATTGCTCATACAGCACATGGTGAAGCCTTTGTTCCCAGCTGATCAAAGCACCACTTCACAGTGATCAGATGCTGTCAACAAGCAGAGATCCTCCAGGCAGTTGTGGCTGTTCCTTCTTGCTTCTTTTCAGAGGGTAGCATTTGTGGCTCCAATTGTGCCAGCAAGAGGCACAGTTGGTTTTGCTCAAAGAATACAATTACATTCTAAATGTCTGGCAAAAAGGGCATTAAGAAGAAAGAGCTGCATTCAGAGGCTTCTGGAATTGAGGAACTGATACCTATCTTACCACTCAACACACTTTGGGGCAGAAGACAAGCTGCAAAACAAATCCCTCAGAATGTTTCCGATGAGCTTCCAGTTATTACGCTTCTGCTGTCCAGCCCTGCAGCTGCATCACTGGTGTATTCCTAGCGTCCTTCCCCATCCCTTGCCTGAAGCACGAGTACGGGATAGTGCTGGTGCCCTAGCCCCACCGTGAGAGAAGGAGAGAGGCAGGTACATATGTGGTTCCAGAACTTTCATGATGGTGTGGACAAGTGTAGAAAATGTTTCACTACCTTTACCCAGTGCATCCAAACTCAGTTAATACACCAATGATCATAATTTCCTGCTCTTTGGTTGAGGGTTTTTTTCCCAGCCCACTGTCAGAGGCAGGCTTTTATGCAGAGGATTGGAGAAATCGCTGGCCCTGACTATCCTATACTTTGTCTCAGTTCCTGCAGCTGCAGTATCCAGGTAGAAGAGCTTCTTGATGGTGCTGTGAAGACACACCCAGTTGTGCCCATGCAAGGTAAGGTGAGGTTTATTGCAGTGCATCACAGACTTTATGAGACAGGCCCAGCTCTTTTACTTCGTCTTCTTCAGCCCATGTTTCACCATGTTAATGCACAGTTGTGTCTCCCTGTGTGTCTCCTGGTTCACTTCTCTGATACATTTTGTCCTTTTAGGTTTCTTTTTTCTCCCAACACCTTCCTCTTTGAAAATTGACTGAAACCAATCACTCATATGATGACTTGACAGATTGCCTCACAACCTCTGCCCTATTCCCACAGCTTTATGCTGGAAAGGCCTGAATATCAACCACACAGTGATATTGTGAAATAGTGGCTTCATGGGCATATTTCTGGTCGTGTACCTACTACATGTACTACTCCTAAGTGGCTAGTAGAAAGTTTGCTTCTAAAGTACAGTTTTAAGAGAGCTCCAGCATTCCACCTAACCTTACACTCCAGCTTGGATCCAGGCATGCGATTTTATTTTATGGAACAATTTCCTAACTTGTCAAGAGTTAAAAGTGATATCTCGAGGCAACAGATGTTCTGGGCTGATCCTGTGAGCGCAGCCAGGCTGTGTGCAGGCAGGTCACTGCTCCCCTTTGGTGTGAGAACACTACCAGGAGTCAGTCGCGGGTCTTGCTTTGATTCTCAGCAACTGCAGATTTTGTCCGCGGGAGCGAAACCGTGTAGAGAAAAGGCTTGTTTTCCCCCAGTAACGCTAAGCACTGAGTACCAAATTCACGCTGAAGGGGAGCGCTGTGCGCTGTGACCCGGTGCAGGTTTGCCGTGTTGCGGTCCTGAAGCACCACGCCGTGGCCAGAGTGCAGCGCTGCAAGCGCGGCACATTAGGGTGGTGCTCCTTCGTGACGCTCAGGATTACGCTACTCGACGTAGGTGAATCCTGTCAGCCCTGTTCGGCTTCATTTCTCGGGCATTAAACACGTAGGTGCCCCTTCTCGTTACCAATTTCCGTTGTTCATGTACTGTAGGTGTGTTTGGTGCGCTGGATTTGGCAGCAGTTGTCCTTTGATATGCTCCCTGAAGAACTGTTCTTGTCTGTGTGTACCTCTGCCCTTCCTGCTGCCCTGGATGCTTGCTTCTAAGTATGTTGGAAGAAAAGAATTATTTTACAAAAGATGTCATAGGATCAGTGTAGTGATAATTTCTAATGTTCTTTCATTACAGATCTCTCCAGGAAAGTTAAAAACAGTAATACATGGACATTCCTGCTGAATGCTGTGTTTCAGACTTATTTCTTAGTAACTGAACGGAGCTTCTCAGCAGGCAGTTTTGGAAGATATTCCAGTCTCTGTAGGCTTATGGAATTTTAAAATCAGAGTTAGGCGATTGTGGTTTGGGGAGGCTCAGGATTACCTCGGCAGTTGCTTTATGGTCTGTCTGAATTTACGTAGAAACCCAGAATAACTGAAATGATGTGAGAGTTAATGTATTCCACACAGACACTGGGAGACCTGAGTGTGTATGGAAATGCCAAAATTCGGTGTCACTGTGAATGAAGCCCTGTTCTGCCCCAGGAAAGCAAATCTTAATGGTAAGGTCTGGACATGGAATTAAATGTGGGCCTTGGCTCTGGGGCTATGCAGAGGAAATGCCACAGCCTTACCTGGACAGAACAGAACTTTTCACTGTGGGATGTACTTGCATGTTTTACTTGCACGTGCTTACATGCAAGGCCATGTAAGAATGGGGAAAGGTAGCCAGGGTAGGCTTAATGCAGGTACAGCTGAGAGCTCTCTTACCACTTTCTACTGTTCCCCCATCAATGAATGGATTTAATAGATTAGCTCTTGAGAATAGCCCAAGGGGGGAAAGTGACACCTGCTTACACAACTGCAGTGACTCAAAGGACACCTAAAACATGGTGTTGGATGATGGCCGTAGAGTGTGACTTCCGTGTTGTATTAAACAATGTCCAGCTATTCTATTTATGGTTCTCATTTGTGTTCTCTGGGATGTAGGTGAAGATTGACACGTGGTGATGGACACTGGAAAAATTCCAGCCCGTGCCTTGTACCGAGCCTACAATGACATGTTTGTGCAGGCAATGGGACAGTTACCCAGCTTGGCTACTTGCTGTTTATGCAATGGAGCTCTGTGGCTTTCTTAGATTTTCCTGGTGTACCTTTAAGCTGGTGAGGCAAAACTATTTCACTGCAGAATGTTCATTTTAACAATCAATTGCTACCTTTATGTTATGCTGATTTTCAGAATGGCAAGCGCTACAGGTGCTGTATAACAGGGAGGAATGCTAAAAGAATTGAAAATGTTACGATAACCTCACAGGGTGACTGTAGTTTCCATTGACCTTTGATTTGCTAAATCATTTACTATTCAATTTGCTTTGGTCATGCCTGAGGCTCCCTATTGCAGAGTATATGCCCAGAACTCAGTTCAGTTCTCCATGAGGAGAATAAAAAGCCAAATTTTCTGGTGTTCCAGCTCTCTTTGGAGAATATGGTTTCATAAATAACTAAATTGTTGCTTTTAAACTGATTGGCAATGTTTCTAAGAGGAAGAGTGAACCACACTACAGCAGTTATTTGTGAGTGGGAAAAACCCCCCCTCACTGCTGAGTAGAGGATTCTGGATTTTATTTGGTTTTTTAATGCCTGAACTGCTAAATTAATTACTCTGTAAAATTAGTCAAGATCCAAGACTGATTTTTGGGAGAAACACTGTACAATGCAATAGCACAATTGTCCCTCTTATCTTTTAGATTAGAATAGCCATATATTCCAATTACCTTAATTTACATTCAGAACAAATGCACTTCCTCCTCCCTGCCCAAATTCCTCAGCACTCTGTCTCTCTTGATTACAGAACTTTCCCAAAGGATGCAATACTAATGAAAATTGTATTGTAGATCAAATATTCATTTGCAAGCAATTTTACCATTCCAAAACAATCCAGGAATTACATTTAGAATCATTAACTTAATACATATAAGCACAATAATTCAGTATTTAGATCTCAAACTGTTGAACAGCTTTTGCTGCCACTGTTGTCTTGCACTTTGTGGAGTGAGTTCGTGGGCAAAGATGAGTCTGGAGAACTTCCCTGACAAGTGGTGTTAACTACAGGGCAAGGAGAATTAGGTGTCTCAGTTGTGCATAACAGTGGTGTTCTAACAGCTGCTTACCATACAGCTTGATCAAAACAAACCCTCGTTTTTGAGGAGTAAATTTGGAATGTTGAGAAAACACTATGAAGGTGGCCAGGGAGAAATTTTAACACATGAACATTACAAAAATTATCTTATCCCCTTTGATAATGGTATTGGTTACAGTGGAGCAGGAAATCTCACTCAGTACTAATCTTACACATACCTGTTTACCAGGAAGATTGACTGCAGATGATGGGACAGGGAAGAAATGTCCCAGCAGCTGTTAGAAGTCCTTCAGCTATACAAAGCTGCCATCTGCCTACAGCATGCTTTATTCATTCCTTCACAAAGTGTATTTTGTTCTTTTAAATACTGCTGTGAATTCTTGTTTGACTGCAGCTTCTGACTGAACACAGGTCCAATGAGAGAGAAGTCACAGAGCATCGACATCCCTTCACCCACGCCTCAGGTATGTGGTACCAGCTCCTTGCTGTATGTGGCGGCATTTACCAGCCCTGTTGTCCCTGTGCCCCTACAGGCTGCTGCACAGCCCATGCCTGAGAAGTTCCTGCTCTCAGCTCTAAAAATTGTTTTCCTGAGCAGTTTTCTGAAGAACAAGCTTACACATTCAGAGTTTTGGTCCAAGTACAGTGGACAACAGATTCTTGGAACAAATCTGCAGTGTTAGAAAAAACATTATTTCCTGTGGTATCGACTCTCTTATAATATACATAAACCTCCTCTTTCTTGTATCTCAGACTTTTCCATTAGCATTTCAGTTTCTAGAGTAATGTAACTGAAAATGAAGTATCTCTCTAAAATGAAGACTCAAAACAATTCAATGTATTTCAGTGACAGTTTATTCACTCACTTATAAACATTTAAGTATGCAAAGCAGTTTAAAAATGCTACTGAAACTTGAAATTCTACAATTTTCAGGAGATTTTGTCTGAAGATGAAGGAAGGCTAAAATTATTAGCAAAGACTACTCAGTGCTGCCAACCAGCCTCTTAAACCTCAATCTGACAATTTAAACAGAATTAAAACCATGCTAATTACAAAAAAACTTACCACGAGGTTCCTTGCAGGGGCTCACAGTTAGTCTTTGGAGGTCCAAGAATACCATTTTAAAGTGTTACTCAGCAGAAGTAGCTGGTAATAGTGCAAGTGCTAAAATGCAAAATTCACAGATGGGACAGTTTGGAGATTATTCTGATTAAGGTGCAGAAAAAAAAAAATGTAAGCAACTTTTTCACTGGAATATGAACAAATGTGTGGGCTTTCTTTCTCAGCCTGAGTGTTTAGAAACCCTCTTTAAACGAAGCACATTAAGGCACAATTTATTTTTTAATTCTGCAGGTGGAAAACTCAGTCACGCAGTTTTTCTGCTGTTTAGATGCTCTGCTATTCACAAGCCTCAGTGGGATACAGAGTAATGAAGACTCACTTGAAAATTACAAAGGTTAAAAACTGTAAATATCCATATTCAGACTACTCATAGCTACAGCACAGTATATTTGATGCATAGAAAAATTCAGATCCAAGCTTCAGTGGGGTGCAACCCCAAGTACACAATACAATTCCTCAAGCTCATACCACAAGTGGAAATAATCATCCACCACTGTGCACTTTGTTAAGAAGCTGCCTCCTATGTGACACCTCTGCACTTGTCCTAACTTAGTTCAAACTTCATCGGTCTGTGTATATATACTAGTACTTTATTCATCTGGCAAGTCCTTCCTGTGACTAGTTTTAACAGGAGTTAACAGCATTCTTCTGGGCTGGAAGTGTGGCAGAAGCATCTTTCCCATGAGTGGGCTGTTCTAAAAACAAGTTTAAAACATGCATCCCCAAAGGAGATGCTGTGGACAGAAATCCATCGTGACAGAAACTGTGTTTTCCCCAACCCACTTCTGATATGGATCTTCAATCGCTAAAAGAACAAGTAACGTTCCTTGGCACAGATGAAATCTGGAGGGAGCTGCTTACCAGTCTAGGTGCGGGCACCCCAAGGTGTGGGACCTGGATTTTAGATCTATGTCACTGCACAGTGCAAGGGTACAGTGGCTTAGAGGTGAGTGTCGGGTATCGATACGTGCTGAGCGGTGGCTCCTTTAGAACCTGCTTATCTGAAACAAACCGAGTGACTGCAAAAAGCTTTACAGAAGTTCATCGCAAAAGGGTAAAAAAAATTAACTGCTATGAATTCTTTGCATTCAGGGCTGCAAAACAAAGACACATATTACTTAAATCAGTTTTATTTAAGAATTTCCTACAGTGACAAATCTTATAAAAAGCATCCAAACACGAAACTGCAGCAAACAGCATTCTTATGGATATCTTACAGACAGTGGAACTTCCACCCAGGAGAGGCACACTGAGCTCTAGTGATCTCTGCTAAAAGAGCTACTGCAAAGCACACCACAAGCTCAATGTTCTCATCACAAACCCCCATCGTCTTCAAGTCACATTACCACACTTACAGATCATTAACAGAAAAAAACACACACCATACAGCATTCACAGCAGTTGACATAAGGGAAAAGAAATACAAATATTCCATTTCACGTAACACATTCAACTAATTGATTAACTAGGTAGAGAACCCACTTAAAATCTTCCACATGTGGATGTCCTTTGAATGCAATAAACACTCGTACATTATCTGCTACCATTGCTCTCCGCACACTCTCTCACCAAAGCCACAGGATTGAGAGACATCTCGCCAAGTCAAATAAAATCCCATTAATGCACCACCAGGTCTCTGCATGCGCTCGCTCCTTTATCTCGCACATACCAGCCCTCTCATGCCTCGGCACCACCACCAATCCCACACATGGTTTCAAAAGTTCAAACAGCCTTCTGGTTCCATCTCACAGCCTTGCGTTCACAGCGTTGATACGACTCCATGAAATAAAGAGTAGCGGATAAAAATGGAACACCCACCGTCTAAGACGCAGCATATGCAGTGTGATGAAGTATTCTTGGATGAGAAAGCATGTAGACAGAAGTATTCCTAAGGCAGAATATTTACAGCACTGCTTTCAATGAAGTGCTTCTTCCATATACATTTGAAATGAGATGAACTGCAGAGATTAAATGAAGCCTTCATATCGTACTTCAGTATGGAGGGGAGACAGTGTTAAAAAAAAAAAACCAAACACAAACAAAAACGACACTGTGTTCTCCAATGGGGCGCCTGGAGAGTCTTATGGTGGGAGCAAATTAAAAACAAGAGGGAGAGAATGCTGTTTCTGACCAATGGTTCCATTTTGAACATGCAAAGAATTCAGGTAGCAAGGAAACAAAGGGATAAAGTGTTACAGGAGAAACATTTCCTATCGACTGTAGTGTTAGTTCACCTATCAGGCAAACAGCAGTCCACTTCCAAACATTCAGAATTCCAACAAGATATGTAACAAAACTTAGAAAATTCCTTTTACCTTTCTTGTCTTTTTCTTTTTTTTCTTTTTTTTTTTTAGAAAAGAAAAATGTCAAAAATACTGCTGAATATACTGCACACTGAACAAATTCATTTGGAAAACTTTAGTATATACGTAATTTACAGTATACTTACCATGAGTTAGAAAAATTTGATTTCCCACCATAGAGTCAGTATCAGAGCCCACTGCGTCTACATTCCCCAGCCTGATGATTTGGAATCCATGCTTGAACCAAAGCCTCCGTTAAACCCACTGCTGGAGCCTGGGTTTGAGGCTGAGCCCCAGCCTATTGCTGCCCCCGAGTTGGACCCTCCGTATGAGTTGTTGCCTGAACTAAAGCCCTGGTTCTGCTCTCGCTGCATGTTGCCCTGAGGCTGGTTGTTTCCCGAGGGCCCTGACTGGTTCTGCTGGCTGGCCAGCATGCCCATCATCCCCCAGCTGCTCTGCAGGGCCGCCTGTGCCGCTGCCATCATGGCAGGGTTGATGCTGAAGGCCCCAAAGTTCATACCCCCACCCATGTTGCTGCCCTGGTTGTTGCCCAGTCCTCCTCCACCTCCTCTGCTGTTACCAAACCCCCCCTGATTCCCAAAGCCTCCCGGGTTACCACCGAATCTTCCACCTCTCTCTAACTGTCTACTGCTATTGTGCTTAGGTTCAGCATTGGATATATGTACGCTGATTCCTTTGATGATCAAGTCCTCTCCACAAAGAGACTGGGCAACCTATAAGAAATAAGAGATGGATTAAATGTATGTTAGATGTCTTTTTTCTCAAAAATGCTATCAGTACAAGACAAAACACAAAACATCCCCTACAATTCTGAGCAGATACTTATCCTGCAAAGAAAGCATATGCATGTACTTAATTCAAACTGAAGTGATTTAGCATTGCATTCATCACTACACTAACTGCAGTATAAAATCCTGTCTACACAGCTGCATCGATAAGTGTAATCTCAGTCCATTCAATAAATCAGATCAACCTGATACCACTGTAATACTTGAGAGAGCAGACAAGCAAGCATTTCATGTGTAGTTCCAAAAATCATACTTTATCATGCTACTAAAGTGTAGTCTGTGAAGTTAAAATATTTTAAGACTCACCTGATCATCTGCAAATGTGACAAAAGCAAAAGCTCGGAAGGGTTGAGGAATGAAGACATCTACCACTTCCCCATACTGGGCAAAGAACTGTCGGAGCTCATCTGCCGTCATGTCCTCGGTGCAGCGTCCAACAAACACCTTTCTGCTGCGCAAAGGTTCGTCGGGACTTTGCTGGTGAGAATTGAAGGAAGAAATTATCACAACTATAGTCCTTGAGAAGTGAGTTACAGGATGGTAAATGATACTCCTATAATCTACCCTGTTCTGAGGGCTGCTGATGGAAGAAACTTTGCAAATTTAAGACTTACAATAAATAAATTTTATAAATTGTAAAAGAATTTCATGCTCCAAGAATATGGCTGCACCTTGGTACAGGTGGGGGGGAGGAGCCACAAGAAAATGAGCACGGGAGCAACACACAGGGGTGGTGGCAAGGCCACTCCGGAAGAACACTTTTTTGTAATAATTGCATATAGAGACAACAACAGAAGTTACAGGTTCAGTTTGGAACTCAAAGACTTGTTCTGCTCTTCCCCAAATTAGTTACTCCATCTGCCTTATTCTGCATTTATTCATGCAATAGGCAAATTAAGCAGGTACTGCTGGACATCAAGCACAGATTTCTATCTGTACTTCATTCCCTCACATAATGAGCTATCTTCCCAACATTCCAATTACTTCCAGCTCACCCACCTCCTCCCTGTTTTCCTTTCTTGCTCTCATTTGTTCATTCACAGTAAAGTACATCCGAGAGCGGACAGTTAATCTGTGCAGCTGCTCTCCCCTAACACAGCTGATGAAGAGGTGCGCTTGGTGTGTTTGGTACAAATAAAACCAGCAGTAAATCCCAAAGTACCTTAGAGTTGGGAAGTTTACAGTCACACCATCTTCCATCGATCATGTGCCGCTGAGACATTACTTTCACCTGGGTTTCGTAATCCGTGAACCGAACAAACCCAAAGCCCTTTGAGTGACCTGTTTTAATATCCTTCTTAACCTAGGTGGAAAAAATCCAAAAACAACCATTAGTATGAAGTACGTTGTTACCGAATGAATTTGGTAATAAACTTTTTGAGAGTTCATCAGTCTTATAACCATTCTTGTCACAGCAACCTCCAATTCCTTAACATCTCCCAGAATTAACAGGCTCATGGAAAAAAAGACACCCTTAGGAAGAAACATGGCTTTTGATCTTGTCTAAGTTTATAAAGCTCCTTTGTTTCTACTTGCTTTCTCAGGAGCCTGGTATCTACCCAATGTCCCTCCTTACTTGAGCTGCAAATGGATTTTACCTGCACCATCAAAACTTCTCCAAAGGTACTGAAATACTCCTTTAAGTCTTGTTCAGTGGTTTTCCAGGGAAGACCCAAGACTATTAAATCTGAAGTCTTCTGTACAGCTCGTTTCACTTTCACAGCTGATGATGCATCGGTTTCATCCATTTTTCTCTTATTATCTGAATATAAAAAAAGTACATTAGACATCCTCAGCTCTGGAAATTGACCCACTAACTATGAACTGCATGGTGTTAAATTATAACCCATGATGATAAAGAGTAGAGACTGCATGAGACATACATCAGCTGTTGAGAGCTAACTGGAACACCTATCTGACTGCCCTGAACCAAAGCCAATCCACAATCGAGTCCTCCCCTAAACTGCAATTTGACCCAGTTAGTTCTGCATTAATTTAACTTAAGTATTATCCAGCAACATTCACAGTCCTATGAGGTGGAGAAAACACGAATTTTTAAAAGACTACTTCACTAGCAATTTACTTCCTTCTCTTTTTCGGGGGGGGCGGGGGGGGGGGGGGAGCAGGGTGGTAAAGTTTCTTCTTTCATGAGCACTTCTAAATGATACCTCTGACCAAACCATGTGCCTTGAGAAGTTAGTACAGAGATTACTGTTCTGTTAGTTAGTTCTGTTAGTACAAAGATTACAGTACACTACAGTCTCTGAAGGCCTATACGAGGCTATCCTTCAAGGATAACACAAGACTTTGTCATTAAAGTACTTGTTTAGGTAGACTGTTAAAAAAATTAAAAAGTCAACGGGGTCAAACCTACTGGGCAGGACAGACACCTGAATAAATTATTGATCTCTGTGAATGAGAGAGCTCAAGAGTAACCGTGTTGCCATGTTAGCCATGTTAGATCAGCAGTGACTCAGACCTTCAAAAAAGCAGCCTTGCAGAGAGAACCGAAGCCACGAGGACAAACCTTTGGGATAATTCACGACGTAGACGAGGTTTCCCCAGCCGGCCTCGGGGGCGTGCAGAATGCCCTCGACCAGCCGGACTCCCCGCATGCACTGCGACACCGGGTTCCTGTAACGCAGCCCGCACGCCCCCGGGAACTGCGCCGTCACCGTGGACAGCAGCACCGTACCGTCGTCCTCCGACGGGATTTCGATGGGCTCATCGTTCTCGTCCTCCGTCACCCGGATATACTCCGACATCTTCGCTGGAAGTTACTGAAGTACAAAAGGGATAGAGCAGGCGTAAGCGACCACCCTATCCACCCCCCAACTTGGCTTTCATCTTCTTCGCCCTGAGGCACAAGTCTCTCTGTACTTATTACGCAACACGGGGCACGGGAACGCGCCATTCATTAACGCTAAAGCCTCCGGCCCTGCCGTATACCTCGGCTCGTCCTGGAACTACGGAGGTACTAACAGCGACAGGTCCACGAGCACAGCGGAAATTCCCAGTGGCGCCACAGGGTCCCCCCGCGGAGCCGGGAGCACAGCACCTCTCGGCCTCGCTGCCTGCCGGGCCCGCCCGAGCCCGCGACCTCCAGATGCGGATCCACCCGCCCCAGTACCGCGGGCAGCCGGGCCGGGTCCCACCCGGCCCCGCGCCCCGCTCACCGGCCAGAAAAAGGAGCGACGTCCCGAAAACCCCTCAACACCGCCTCCACCGCACTCCACCCGCCGCCGCACAAAATGGCGGCCGCGGCCCCTCAGAGGCCGGGCCGGGCCGCGGGCCGAACCATTCCAGGCGGCAGAGGGGGGGGCGAACTGCAGCGGGACACTCGGGACGCGGGAGAACGTGAAGCCCTGGCCGTGCCCCAGCGCGCCTTGCCCGCTCTCGACCGGATATCGGGCGGCGTTCTCGGAGCCGGCAACGGCAGCGCTCCGATCCGGGCTCCCCGAAGTGTGGGGCCGGTGGTGCGGCCCTGTCCGCGCCTGCGCGAGCGCGGGAGCTGTCGGGAGCCGGCGCCGTTTGGGACCGGTCGGTGAGGGCGGTAGCGGCGGGGCTGCGACTTCGGAATGGGCATGAGCCCCCAGGCCAGCCCCGAATAGCTCGCCCGGAGCAGCCGTTAGTAAAGACAGCCTTGCAAAGTTGGGCGACGCCTCTCTCCCGTCTTCGCTACCAGAAGGAACGAGCGCACCTCATAAAAAAACAAACAAAAAACCAAAAAAAAAAAGAAAAAGCAAAACCCCAAAACACAACCAAACACCCACAAAATCAAAAAACCAACCACAAAAAAAAAAAAAAAAAAAAACCAACACCAAAAGAACAAAAGCCAAACGTGGTCACCTGGAGGGTTCAGCATGGAGAAGAATGAGGGGAAACCTCGTCGCAGCCTACATCTTCCCCGTGAGGGGCAGCGGAGGGGTAGCTCCGATCTCTGCTCTCTGCAACCAGTGGCAGGACCCGAAGGAACGGCTGGAGGTGTGTCAGGGTAGGTTTAGGCAAATATATCGGGAAAAGATGCTTCCCGCAGAGGATGGTCGAGCACTAAACAGGATCCCAGGGCAGTGGTCACGGTCCCAAGGTGCCAGAGCTCAAGGCTCTCAGGGACAGGGTGGGATTGTTGGGGTGTGCTGTTCAGGAGTTGGACTGGATGATACTATAGGTCCCTTCCCACTCAGAAGATTCTGTGATTTCTAGAAAACAACAACCACAACCAAATCAAGAAAAAAACAAACAAACAAACAAACCTCCAATAACTTAAGGGTTAAAACAAGCAAATCACAGTCCCCACAGACTCTTCTAACAAGGCATAAGTAGTGGAGTAGTGTTTCCAGGGAAGATGAGGGGTCGCCACCCCTGAGGAGAACTTTCCTGGGATTAGTCTGAAGTGTACCTAGGGCTCTTCCAGTTGTGCAGGAGGACACTCCACATGCCCTTGAAAATCCCTTTTTCACAGAACTGGACTGGAGAGGATGGGAACATTAGAGATGGAATCATTTGTTATCAGCATGACTCTGGTAGTACTGACATTTCAACATTGTCTGTAAGTTGGAAAAGGACACAAACCATCTCACCAGCAGAGGCATGTGAGCAATACTCGTTGATGCATCTTGGCACTTGAACAGCCTCATTTTGTGCTGGGTAGGAAGAATTGATGCAACATACCTCTGCAGATCTTATGCAGGTATTTCCCGAGGACCTTGGGAAGAACTAGATTAACCAGGCTGACAAATCTAGAGTTTCATGGTCAGTCATTTCTATATATCATACTTGTCTAGTCAGACTCCATCCCCAACAACTGTTTCATCGCTCAGAATCAATGTCTTCATTAATTCCTCAAGATGTTTGGGGTTTTTTTTTGTGCCTCTCCCCCATTTACTGCCCTGCTCGCTGATCTTGTATGAAACAATTTTGCAGAATTGGAGAAAAAAATAGTTTAAAAAAGCTAGTAATTCTAGCCCTGTCCTTTAATACCCAGTGTTTGCTATAACTTGGCTTAATCTTCTCTAAACCCGATTGCCCCTTATTTAATAGAAAAACTTAATGGTTATATCTTGTTATTCAATATTATAAACTTCTGAACACCAAAGCCATTATGGCTAAGGAACACTCGTGTTCTTACTGCCTCTTTTCTGCCTTGCAAAAAAAAGAAATTCAGAAGAGTTCATCTGCACAGGTTTTCCTGAGGTGCAATCACAGGAAGAACAAAGCCATGAGCAAAAGAACCACACGGAGGAGAAAAACACTAGTGGCAGGAGCATGGTACTTTCCACCTGCTCTTGTCTGTTTTATGAGGTTAACCATATGCTTTCAGTAGCATCACCCTCTAGGCAAACACTCAATTTTTTTATTTTTTTTTTTTACATTGCAGTGATAATACTAAGAAGCTATACATTAATAACTGTTCCACAGTTTTAGTTTGTCATTTTCCATCTGGATAATTGCCATTCCACATCTCCAACATATTTTATTATGGTGTTTTAGTAATGGGCTTGTCTGGTCTGTAAGTCACATTAGCCAGGGGTGACACCAGAGACATCTGTAAAGCAATCAGTTTTACAAGGTCTGTATGAACAGGAAGCCACATAGGGTTGACATTAGCAGAGCTGTGAGGTCCTGCCTGCCATCATCATAGCAAAAGTGCATAGAAAAAAGTGTGCTGCAGAGCTTTCTCTAACCAGCTCAGCAAATTAACCTATGGACTGTTATAAGGAAAATAATTTTACGACCTTCTTCTCCCCTCATCTGCTCCTTTGTGGCACTCATCCAGTCTATGTACTCAGTGTCCTTCTAGCTCGTCCTTCTTTGCACTGGTCCCCAAAAACAAACAACTTCACCAAAACAAACAAAAAACAAAACAAAAAAACCCTCCCAAGGAACCCCCATAAAAATAAAGGGCTGTTAGTAAGGATGGACTATCTCTACTGCTTAGAAAAGGTTAATCCACTACCTTGCATTAATGGCTTCTGCTGTGAGTATTTAAGACTCTCACTTTAGAGTTCTTCAAGTGCAAAAATGGGCTCCCAGCACCATGGAAGCTCAGCTCATCTATCCCAGTGTCACTTGAGACTCAGTCTTACCATTTAATTACCATTTTTCAACATCATTCTAAGAGGACCTGACTAGACAAAGGCTAACAAGAGAAAGTAATGCTCCTGAAATGCCTACATTTTCTAGTGATCCACAATGTGCATCCCAAAGCCAGTTTTGGTGTTGCCATGTCAGCATGGAGACAACCAGCGTCATTTGAATGTGCTGTGAGGACAGAGTGGTAATCACAGTGTGTCAACATTACCTGCTGCACGATGTCCACTTAGAGTTTTGCAATAGTGCTGTTGAAGAGGTTGTCGTGGTGCTGAGCCAGAGCAACCTCCATCTCACAGAGCATCTGGTGGTAATTTCACCAATGAGCAGAGTAAGCACCAGCCTTGGATTAGATTTCAGGTTAAAGGTTTGCAGGTTAAAGCTTGACGAGAGCAGGGAGCTCTCTGCTGGCTGTAAAACAGGGAGGGAAAGAAGGACAGTTAGCCATAAGAGACTTCTGCCCCAAAATCTTCTTCCTCAATTTTGGCAACCAACAAGCTTAGAATTAAGCAAATGTCGCTATCTCTTTTCTGTGTGAATTTGGATTCTTGCAGCACTTTCTGTTATTTTGCATTATGATTAGGTTTAAGTTAAGCAATTAACAGTAGCATTGCTCTTGAAGTAAGTACACCAGCAGGCATACCACTAGTTAATTCACCAATTCCCTCACACTGACAATTCCAAGGGCCCATGGGTGCAGACAAATACAATATGCGGTGCTAGCCATCATGTATATTGACTTAAGTGTGCCCACAGGCACAAAACAAAATGCAATACAATAACTATTTGCTGCTCTAGATTAAGTGTGCTCATGGGTACAAGCAAACTCAGTGTAATGATCAGCTGTTCACCCACCCAGTGCACTTGGCATGAAAAACAACATCAATGGGCACGTAAATACAAGCTCCTGATACAAAAGCACCATGCATCTGTGGGTACTAAAAAACATGGAGTGCTTGGGCCTATTCCTAGTCACAGAGCAATAAAAGACAGGAGAATTTCATGAATAACGGTGTATCAGTGTAGTCAAATTGTAGACAGCCTGATTTTGTTATTAGTTAATAAATCTGACCTTTGGTCCTTACTCAGTGGAAGTCTTTTTATTTTCCCCCACAACATGAAGTGTCTCAGAATAATGCAGGAATATAAGGAGGATGAACAGTTTCTCCATAAATATCTACCATAATTAGAGCTTTCTATTCACAAGTTATTAACATAAAAATTTACTCACGCCCAGCAGTCTAAAACAACTACTAAAGAAAAGTTTCCGTGAAACAAAATAAGTAGCTTTCACCCACATAAAGTACCTGGAAAGATCACTTAGTCCATGGTACTCGCGCTCCTAATTCCCTCAGTTAAGATGACACGTAAGACTTCATTATAGTGCTTGAAATATTTTTGGGCAATTTTACTATGATCCTATAAAATATTTTTTCCAATTATCTCATTTCTAATCCATCTAGCATAGTTTAGTCCTGTTTTATAAAGAGGAAGATTTTCTGCATTCCTTTTGGTTCATATCCTTATTTACTTAAACTCTTCCGAACTAGATTAGAACAGGTGATATGTTTTTTAATCTCTCAGCAAATACAATGAAAACCAGATTTTTTTAGAGGTTTGGCTCTTCTAAAGTTCCTGAAGAGGTCAGTGGCTCAGTCTGGGTCCTTTCAGCCCTAGTAGCTATAGGGTGAGGCTGGTTCATGTCACTGGAACTCCAGGTTTCACTAGCCGGGTGTACTCAGCAAACAAAAGGACTGGCCTGGCTGAGAGCTCTGATAGGAACTAAGAATCTTCTGTAGTTACTGGAAACCTGAATGGTGACAAAAAGGCCCCTCTGAGCTCCAAAGCCACTCTGGGCATTGGCCTGCTGGTTCCTACCTTTGCAAACTGCAGAGAGTTCCAAACAGTGGGGATTGTGTGCCATCTCCACCCTCTTGTTTGAGTGATACCTGTGGGAACTGTCAAATGTTAGCAACTTGCACAGGGAATGCAAAATTCACTTTGCTCTGTTTTGTTTGGCAGAGTTAGATCAAACCATCTTCAAGTCATCTCCCTTGGCTTTCTAGAGCATCCAATAGCAGAGCCTCAGAAGAATTTCTCCCTGTGATTCACGGAGGTATCTAGTCAGTTCCCAGAGCTCAGTTCCCAGTGTTGGTGTGCCAGGCACCTTCTAAAGGAATTTGAGGCCTTGTACAGTGATACTGGAACTGGTATTCAGAGACTCTTTTTGGCTAGATTATATACTAACTTCTAGCATGTAAAAGCATGAACTTCCATCAGTGTAGGTTGGTATAAATGGAAAGATAAAATCCACAGACTGGGAACTGGTCCATGAAATTGCATGTGTTGGTATGTGACAGGTTCTAAATACTGAATACAAACATTGGAATTCACACAGAGGGTTGGAAATAGACTCCTTCAAAAGCCACAGGTGGCTTGGGTAAGGTGTAACTGCTATTCCTGTAACACCTGGAATAGTGTGTAGGACAGCTTTGGCAGGATCTGTTCACAAGCTGTCTTGTCTACTTTTCCTTCTATGTTTTTACCTTTTCTGCTTTTCTCTCAAGGACAGGGCAGAGAGTTTGAATATTTTTTTTCTGTTTTTGAATGATGCACATTGAAGCAAGAGCTGAAGGATAGGACAAAGACTGTTTTTAAAATAGTTAGGCTTTAGTGCCTGGTGATATTTTTTCAAAATACATTTACTGAAGATATATGTAAAATCTATCTTTTGTCTACTTAAAATATCTCAAATGGATGTACAGGTCAAAATTTAATGCATATGGGTTTTCATTATTTTAAATCATTTGCACTATAAATGATTTACAATGACATCAGACCTTTGTTCTTTGGCCGTCCACCATAAATTGAGGCCCACCCAAATTTCCAACCTTAGCTGTGTTTCTGCATTCCCTGCACCAGTATCTGTAATCTCAGATCTGTGATCCTTCATGTAAATGACTTTCAACAAGGAAAGGAAGGGAACACATAATTTGACTTAATACAGGTAATTTTGAAAGAGAAGCAAGACCTTTACATGAGAAATAGTTGACATCCACATAACGGGGAGAACTAATGCTTGTAGAAGTGAAAGTCATCCTTGATGAGGGTGGTGTGAGCTACCAATCAACCAAACGTGACTAAATGGACTTTTTGTGTAGTTGAAACTGCCAGAGGTGATCGACTTCTATCTTTCTGAATTTTTTCATGTCTTCTTTTTGACTGTAAATTTATAATGTATTTAATTAATCCAGTTCTGGCCAGTAATATTGTAGGTAACTGCTTGGAAAACTGAGGTATTAGGGTAAGCCAGGCTCCCCAGGGTCATTCTGCGAGCCCATAGTGAAAAACCTTGGTGACGCCTGACACCCAGAGTTGTGCTGTCATGACAAACTTGCTTCTAACAGCCATAATAATTTTGAAACGCTCAGACTTTTTGAAACACCTTGTGAAAACTGCATTCATTATGATGTTTGCAGGTTGTCCTATGACAGTTAATGTATGCAGACCTTTGGATCCATCACAGCCTGTATTTGAAGCCTTCCCAGCTCAGTAGTTTCTGACAATTGCCGCCACCAAACAGCTCTTCTGCGGCTACACTACAAGAATTAAACCCTGAATTCAACCCAGTTTCTGATCTGTGGATGTCATCCCAAATGACAACAAGACTCTGCCACACTTCTAATTTCTACTCATGAAACTGAAAGACACTTAAATCTGAAACAAACATTGTATTTTTGTAAACTTCTCATACCATTTAGCCTTGACACAACCCCCTTCCTTCTCTGTCACAGGATGGATTTCTGTTTTTGCTGTTTCATGTGTTATTGCTCATGCATGTAGTTTTAAGTATAGCTCCAAAATTTGACCTGCCTGAAGAATTGTAGCAATTCTGAGCCCTATCGCAAATTACAGCAATATCCTAAGGGGAATCCTGCTGCTGACATTCAGGCTGTCTGTGCAGTCCTCTAGGTATAAGAGTGTCTAACAAGGCCCATTTATCTCTCTTCGCTATCTTTCCTACAGTGTTCGTCCTTACAAAAAACCAGCCCCACCAGCGATCTTAACTCTTAAGTCAGAGCAGGGTCAGATGTTGTGGTGGGCCTGGATATGCTTTCCTGTGTTTGAGTTTTCAGTGGCTTTACCACGATGAGATGCAGTGAGAAAATCTCAGTGTAGTCCTGATTTATGTGCTGGAGTGCAGAGGAGAGCAAAAGCTTTTAGTATCTTGGGAAGTAGTTAGGGATTAAGGCTGAGGAAAGGACAGTCATGTCAATTACATCCTAAAAAAAGAAAATTCAAGTGAAAGTCCTGGACTGCTTCTGGGCTGGCAAATGTTCACAGTTTCCTTGGCAGATGCTTCTGAAAGCTAATGGACCCATTTAGATCCCCTCCCATACACCTTGGCATCAGTTTGGCCATTCTGAGGGAGGCATGGTGGGAGTCTGATAATTCAGCATTTTTTTCTGAAATGAAATTAGGGAATGCATTCAATATTTTAAGTTCTCTGATATTCTCTTGTCAGGAATCTCCACTGAACCTGATGCTTCATTCCAGATGTGGCTGAGGGAAGAAAACCTCATGCAAAGTGCAAGGCTGACACCTGGAGGGACTGTGAGAGGCAGGTGGGGAGCCTGCAGCAGCCATACATCCTGCAGCACAGCTGAGTCGGGAAAGCTCAGAGGGGGTGGCAGATCCCAGGATTTGAAATTACACTTTTCTCCTGGAGGGGTGCTTTCAATATGCTTCTGATTCCCCTTTTCCAACAGTAAAGAAAAATACAGATTTTTATTTCGGATTTTCCATGCCTATTTTTAGGAGTAGAGAAGAAACACGGGAGCTGTGACTGTGTCACTTAATTATTCACTTCTTCCATGCTCAAAAATATTTGGATCAAAACTTACCTTGGTCAATAAGCTGCTACAAATAATGCAAGCTTATTTTTTCTGTTGGTTGGTCTAATATATTTGAATTGCTGTGTATCAGACTTCCCACTGCTTTGCCATTTGCTTAACTCGGTGTTGAGTTTCTGAAACACAGACTTGCAGAGCAATTCCTGTTGTCAAAGCTGCCACTGGAAGATTTGGCATTAGGTAGTTTTCATGTCTGGGTCTGCCAGCACCCACGTTAAGGCTTTTCCTGAAGCTGATCCTAGTCAAGGAAAGCAAGGCAACTTGTGGGACAAAGTCTTCATGCTTTTCGAAGTTTGCTTTCCAGCCTGGCAGTCTCTCTCTCATAACACTTGTTCAAATCTTTTCAGTAACCTCTCTTCGCTGCCAGGAATTTTCTCAGTATTAGTGAATGCTTGTTTTGCTTGCTCTAATTTTAGAATATGTTAATAACTCAGTTATTTACTGTTAGTAGCTCACAGACGCAAAGATTAGATGTCTATAACATATCCTTAATTCTCTTTGTCATTTCCAGTGGGGTTCCAATCATAAAGTTTGCTTATCAGTGGGTAGTTGCTTATGAAAATGGAAAAAATAAACCAAAATTACACAACAACCAACAGTTATTTTCAGAACTCTTTTATTCAGTTCTATTATCCCACCTGCAATATAGCTCCCCAAGTCTCCACATGTCTTCTGTGGTGTACCTTGATACTGATGGACTGCATTTCTTTCCCTTCTAGCCTTCTGACTCACAAAATATCACTGATGCTCAGTTCATCCCGATGAGCATACTAAACCACTGCAAACGTTCTCCACCCAGACTAGCCTAAAGGGTGAGCCATGAAAGCACTTGTTCCATTCTGGCAAGCAGAAAAGAGGCGCATCAAAAGCTTCAGGACCAGCACAGGACATGGGGTGTGCTGGGGATGCTGCTTTTCAGGAGAGACTTTGGAGATCTATTGTCGTCTCTGTGGCATACTGTTTCTTCAGTTCTTCTCATTAACTGTGCCATGACTAACAAGGCAGTAACATCTTTCTCCCCTCTCCACTCAGACAATACTGCCAATGCTGGATTGTCAGTTATGCTGAATTACACTGTGGTTACTCAGTGATGTGGACAAATAACAATTCAAGATCAAGGGTGAACCATGGCGACTAAACTGGTTTTACGTGTGACTCATTCCAGATTTAAAACTTGGCTCTTGCTGACATTTTATTAACCCAATTTGTCATCCTCCTAACCCCCATTATCCAACCCAGGCAGATTATTTGCTTTGTAAAGATGTATAGATAGCTTCCATGCAAATTCTAAGTAGAGCCAGGCGCCACAGCTAGATTCTAGAGGGAGTTACAGTCATGAGATATGTGCTGGTTAATGACTTCTATTCTAGATGCTTCCAAACTCAGTGACATTCTCTCTGTTTAGGTATTGTCTGGACTCTCATTCCTGCAAAGCAGCTTGGCACCAGTACGGGGAAGTGTCCACATTCATATCTTCAGACCTGTGTGTGTTCCCAAAGAGATTAGCTAAGGTAAACTTAAGCACATACTTAAAGTTAAGGACATTCTCTTGCTTTGGAATTGGAATCTCTGACTACCCCTTCCTAAGTGACTCCCTCTGAATCTTCTGAAAATAAAGCATTCAACTTAAGAATAACTTGCTGCCTTCCAGTGATTCATCATTTCCATCTTGAAGAGAGATACCCAGGAAGCATCAATAAATCTGCTTTGACAGTGGAGTAAAGAGCCACAAAAGGAGTAACCTGTCAAGGTAATGTGACTTAATTTCTCAGAGAAAGATCCTTTTAATAGAAATGAAATAAAAATGCCAGCAAAGTGAAATAGCAGGAAATGTCACACTTGATAGTCTCTCAGTAGAACAGAAATTAAATAAAAAGAAGGCAAGGTAAACGACAGGGTTTTACATTTAATGAGGGAAGTAATACCATAAACTGAGAATAATAACATCCACTGAAAATCTAGGCACAGCAACCTGAGTATGTCAAAGGGGTGTGTTCCCACAGAAGCATTCATTTAATGTACACGTTTTTCCTTGAACAAAAGGAGGGTTCTGTGCTGGGAGTGCAGGATTCGTGGAGATACTGTGATCGGACATACGGGGGCAGCCTTACCTGCAGGTTATCACAGCCTTGCAACACCGTAGCCGGGTCGCTGCAGCCAGCGCTTTGGCCTCCTAGGTTCCCATGGCTAGCTCTGGGGCTTTGCCCCTTTCTAAACAAGGAACCATGCAGCCTTTCCAGATTTCCTTATTCAAAGGGTGAGCACTGTCCCTTTAAATAAACACAGAGATCTCAGTCCAAATGGGAACTGAAGCCCAGGCTACCCTCGGTTATGAAACCTCCCTTTCAGAGCTCCCAGGCTCGGGGGCCGCTGCTACACTCTGAGGTTAATAATCAGTTTTAATATTCACTTAGGGGGCTGTAAAAAAAAATGAAAATTTCCTAATTTGAAAATAGACTTGATTGGCAGCTTTATTATCTCTATAAGGTGCGTGGCATTCCACACAATCAAGTCATTTTTTAAAATAATCTCACTGCTTAAGTTGTACATGCTGCTAATTGCATTTTAATAAGTCTCTTTAAAATCTTTCCATATTTTTTAATATCCTAATATTAGATAAGTGATTGCTGGGGACACTGGAGGGCACTGAGGTTTATAGAAAGAGGAACACCATAATGAAGCTTCATTGGGATGGCATCACCAAACAATTGCTGTGATAGCAACACTCCTAAGCTTGGAGAAATGCCAGCCATTCCCCCCCTAGAACTGACTCAGGCACAATCCTCCCTGGCTCAGGACTGACACAGAAAATGGATGCTTTTTGAAGCATAAAATGGCCTCTTTCCATCTTGGAAATGACTGAGGAACTGTCTACTTAGGATTTGGGAACTGTTTTTTCTCCATTGAATGATGACTTTGAAACATATTTTTGTTTTGCTTGGATCTGGCTTGAAAATGAAGGTTTGTTTGTTTTTGTTGTTTTTAAAATTGTGTCAAGGTTAGACAGAAGGAAGATTATTTTTTTTACCAGCACTATACAGTAGCAGACAATGGGAAAGCCCTCCATGGAATTAGAAACTTAGGCTGCAAGTAGACAAGATGAGTCCATCTCAAAGATGAAACCCAGTTGGGAGAGCATTTGGGAAAAATGCAGTATGGTGTGGGATTATTTGGTGTCTCTGTCTCTTATATGGGACAGGGAACATTATCCAAGAACACCAATCCAGACCTAATCACTCTAAAATTAAAAAAAACAAGCAACTCAATCAACAGGGGAGATGAACTGACAAACTACGCATTCAAGTACCCTGAAAACCAGAAAAATTTCCAACTCAGATCCAGTTAGGATCCCACATGTGCATCCACAGGGTTAGCTACTGCAGCAGTTACAGCCCAGTGGTGCAAGCAGGTTCTCCACGACATTTGGTGTGCAGAGCCCAATATTGTCTTTTGGAAGTCTGATTTTATATCAAAAATGCTTTCTTCTCTCTGTATATAAAGTTGTGTTTCTCCCCATTTTGACTGTTGGGCAACTAACCCCACTTTCAGTGTAATTTTACACCATTGTCTATGAGGGAGAAATGTAATCCCAAATTAACGTGTAACTGGCTTTTAGGGAACTTTACTGGGATAAGGGGAATTTTTTTGCCAAAAAAGAATGGCAATGCCAAATTTTACATTATATTGCATTTTATCCTCTGCAATTTGTGTACTGGGTCAGAGATCAAAAAGTTATTTTGAGAACAGTAATGACTTTAATGTATTGCCTGCATTTATATGATTTTTCTCCTCCCGACTCTTGTCTTCTGAAATCTTACTATAATAAATCAGAATATCAGTTTCAGTTTTAAAGATAATCAAGCTTCTAGCAGTTCATTAATAGTAAAGGAAACCAGAAAAAAAAGTGATATCTTCTTGAAGATTCAAAACCTAGTAAAGAAAAACAGAGAATCTGTAACTTTTTTTTTTCCTTTCAAGTCTCGTAATATTTAAGTAAAGTTGTTTTTGGAACCCAAAAATTACTTTAAATGCTTAAAATGGACAATACTGATATAAACATCTTGCATTAGTTTGTTTGAAAGTGAGCCATTTTCTGACTAACTGAAGCTCTGTCTATCCATGTGTTTTTTCTGTACATTATCAGAGAATCCTTGGACTCAGTCCATCGTATCTTTAGGTCTGATCTTACTCCCACAGAAACCCAAAGGAGTTCTGTCCCTGACTGCCAGTTAAAAATGGATCAAGCTCAATTTTACTATATAGTACAAATAAGAATAGTTTGTTAATACTTAATTTCTGATTACTAGTTATGCGTCTTTCTGGTTTTAAGGTGCATGAGATGCCACTGTGAAGAAATCAATGTGTCTGACATAAGCCATGACATAGAAAAGGGTTGTCATGTCTTCCTCTCTTCTTCTCCTTTTTTTTTTTTTTTTTTTTTTTTTTTTTTTCCTTCTGAGAATAAGAGCAGAAGGTCTGGTTTTGCACTGACAGGCTGGGAGGCACATGTTCAGCGAACTTCTGCACAGGAAGTAAATGTCCAGGTCATATTTATCCCTTTTCATGTGGTTCTTTTAATCCCCCAGATTTGGTTTCAGAAGAGTTTTACAGTTTCAGTTTTACAAAGCAAACCTTCCTTTAATGTTGGCATTTTAAAGAAAAAGCTTCAGTCAAAACATGTGTGTTTTACATCAGCCAGATGTGACGTTCAGGGGAACAGGCCACAATGTGGCAGCCAGCTCTGCTGCAAAAGCTGGACATCAAATGGGACCTACTAGTCCCCAGTTGAGGGATCAGCCTCCTGAATCTCTCAGCTAGTGAAGAAAAAAAAAAAAAAATTTTAAAAAAGCCCCCAAGAACCCAAGAAAGTTACGGTTTATGAGCAGAGCCAACATTGCTACGACTTGCATGCCATTATCCTGTATGGCCACATGACAGAGCACAGCCCTACTGTGCACAGACCTGTACACTCAAAAATGCATTCTTGCCTAAAAACGGTTAAATTGAAACAAAACAAGAGGTGTTAAAGGCAGCAGAAGTATGTTAACATGTCCAGCACTGCACTAGAGTCAGTGGCTACTCCAAAAATAAAACCTGATTCTTCACAACTTCCAATGAGCTTTACTGTCCCTGTAACTTGCTCTTTCCAGGGCCTAAATATGGTCATTTTAATTAAAAAATAATGAAACACAATCAGACTCTTAACTTTTTTAGGACTTAACTCACAGCCATGCCAGGTGGGTCTGGTCCCATTTTCAGCTGTCCCCTCTAAGTTACGGTCAGCTGTGACAGGGTGAGGACTTTTTTGTACCTCTGAAAGCCCTTCCTGAGAGTGTTCTGTGGACACAGCTGGAGTTTACACTGGAGAGAAGGTTTGTAGGAAGAAGTGATGTGGCTGGTGGGTCAGCAGGGCCCATGTTTGTGAGAGACTGAGGCCAGTTTGGGGACCCAAGGCAGCCACCATTTCCTGTTATTTTTTGCCATTTTTCCTAGTCTGTCAGGCAGTGCCTCAGCAGGAGCAGGCGTCAGTCTCCTGCCATGGCTACGTATCCTTATGGTCTGTGCGGCACTATCAGGCTGTGTCATCTACGTGGAGCTGTGCTGGTTCCTCAGTAAACTGAGTACTGGGCACCCTCCCCATGGCCACCATGTTGTGACTGTTGGAGCCCCCTGAGCAGCCCCTCAGGGGCTGTTGCTGCTCTGAGTTAGGCCAGCTGAGACTGGGCTGGGGCCGTTAAGGCTGACCTGTGGCAGTTGAGGCTGGGCTGAGGCAGTTTAGGCTGATCTGAGGGGGTTAAGGATGAGCTGGGACAGTTGAGGAAGTTGAGAAAAGGCTTAGGCAGAAAAGGATGCTCTGAGGCAGAGCTGAGGAATCTGAGGCCTTTAAATTCATCTTACCAGTGTGTGTGACCTCCAGACCCCTCAGCAGGTGCCTCAACCCCCTGCCACTTCTTCACAGTTATCTGGGCAGGAGATCCCCAAGGGAGCACCTTCTGGAAACAATCCATGGAAAAGTCTCTATAGTGAGTAGTAACTTCTTCCAGAAAAGCCACTACAAAGTGTCACACTACACCAAGACCCTGTCTGTGTGGCACAGGCAGCTGTCTTGGGAGTCCTGGGAAAGCAGGTCTGTACCTCTGTTCCTGTACCAGCAGTGGGTGAGTACTTGCTCTATTTCCAAAATTAAGCACTTTTCCTTGGTCAGTAAGCTTTTGAATTCTCTGTACTAACAGCTATGGTGTCTTGATTTAAGACCTTTTTTTTTTTTTCTTCATTTAAGTTTTGTGTTAATCCAAGGTCACTGGCCTGGGCTCTCCATTGATCTCCTTGAACGATATAGCTAGATTTTCCACAGAGTTGCCTGCTTTCCTCGCTGTAGCTAGGTATAGATTTTGTCTTTAGTGTGGGCTAAATGGTATGGTCAGATGGCCTGCAGTAAATTTCACAGGGGGCTAATTTAATGTCCTGGAGTCTGGGTGACTGGATGGAGTAGGAGTGGAATATGTTGTTTCTCTGGAGTGAATCTGAAGCAAGTATATTTTATAAGCTGTCCTGTATGGGATACCTATTCCAGATATCCTGGAAAAAGCCTATAATACTGGTTTATTTCTTCATGGGGAGCTGGGTTGAACAGGATCATGTTTGGGCATTGTGATTGCCTGGATGTTGCGCTGAGCTGGAACAATTATCTGTCTCTTTTCTTGGGACCAGGAGAAATGCCATAAAGACAAGGAAACCTGATGAAGTTGTATGTTATGTCTGGATTTGTCTAAGCTTTTTGTACTGACTAAAGTAAGGCTGCAGTGTCTTTTAGAGGGTTTAGCAGGTGTTATATTTGGTGAAACTAGATTTTCCTCTCAGATTTGGCTAGATTTGCATAAGCATCTCACAAGTTTTTAGTCAACTAGTGTGCCCCCAGTTCTCTTTGGCTGGTAAATATCTTGATAGCACAAATAAATAAATAAATAAAAACATGCATGGTTGTGTTTTTTCTTTTGAAGTGTGTGAGCATCAAGAACTTGATTGTTATTTATGCTTGGCTGTTCCTCTTATCTCCACTCAAGATTTCTGTATCTTGTTAATTGATACTGTTGCTATCATGCTCTGCCTTGCATTTTTAAGGCTCTCTGACTGAAGTTAAACTTAAGCTGATACAAGCAGCAGCAGTTTGTGAAGCTATTTTTTAGGAAGTATCAATTACCAGCAGTTTTCTCTGATTTCGCTTGTATGTATGGCTCTCCACTACCCCTAGAATTTAGTCCTGAAAATAAGGAACAGCAAATCTAGAAGTTTTTCTACCATCAGCATCTTAAAACTAGAACATTTACTATGGAAGGCTGGATTAACATTAAATTCTTGGCTGAAAACTACTCTAGCAGTGAAAGAAACAACCCCTGAAATGTTATGATAGGAATAGAGTAATGTACCCCAGTGACTCCCTTTCCAGACCGCTTGCCCCTCATCCAGAAAGAAGACAGCCATGGTGTGACTGGCCAGTGTAGGAGGAAGGGAAGGTGGCTTTCTCTCATATCTTCAGATCACAAAATCCATATACATAGGATGAAAGTCAGTTGGCTGTCACAGAAATCTAGGAAATAAATGATTAGTCCCGACTTTACCACATATTCTCTATATGACTGGGTCCATTCCATTCCATTTGCCTTGCTTTTCTCTGCAACAATCCTATGATACAGAGAGGCAATAGAAAAGAAAAATCCATCAGTGGCTGTGAGGCACTCAGCTGCTGTGGTCAGATAAGTACCACAGTGAAGGAAACTCCTCTAAGTATCTATTAAGGACAGCACTTCACAGGGCTCTTGCCCCTTCTATCCAAGGTGCATGAAGCATTCCATCAATGCTACTCATACTCCTTCAATACCCCTGAGAAGCAGCGCATTATAAATCCCATTTTACAGATGGGCGAACTGACTTTTCCCCAAGTCCCAGAGTGGTTCAGTGACAGAGCTGGGAATTGAACCATTAGACATTTTCCTCATCGTGACAGCTCTGTACAATCCCAGGACTCATTTATTTTCCCTAATAAAAAAGAAGTAAACAAGTATTTTCTTGCTGAGACCCACTGAGGATGGGGGATTGGGGGAAAATGGAAGTAAAATTAAAAATAAAATGACATAATTCCCTACTGGCCCTGAGTTGTCCAGTCTCCTTTACATTCACACTTCTCTTTGTTATGTTTCCTTGAAGTTGAACCTCCCTGGAGAAGGGAACCTCAGAGTTTCTGGTGCTGGGGAAGAAATGCTTCAAGAAAAAGAAAAATAATCGCAGCTGCAATGTTAAAAATAAGAAGCTAATCAAAGGCAGCCCATGTGGGCGCCACTTTCATCTCTCATCTTCAAAGAGGTGCAAACAAACATTGTCGGCATGCCAAGCAGCAGCCTCAGCGCCTGATGATCCCATTACTCCTCCAGCGTCCACCCGCCCTTTCCATGCTGCTGAGCCTGTAGGCATGGGACTCCAGGATTACTGCCAAGGTGGGAACCTCTAGTCACCAGAGGGAGAACCACATATGGAATTTCTCTGTGGATCCAAATACTTTCGTAACAAACATACTTGTGCCCTGTAGATCATTCCTTGTGCTGTTGCCTTTCTAGTAACAAGAATAGCATCTCTCATTCCCTAAGATGCTGAAAAGCCTCTAGATCAGAGCTTTTGTTCTAGTGCTTTGAGGTATTTTGTTTTCCAAAGATTTGATTATTTCAAAAAATAATATTCAGGCTCTGATGGAATCCAGATGTACTTAGTGCAGCAGAAGACTGTGGGTTGGTAGTTAAAGTGATGGTACTTAGGGGAATTTGGTGTGCTGGGTCTCCTCCCAGCACTTATGACAACTTGCCTTGAAATCCATGCACCTAATAGATTTTTACCTCAGTTTACCTGAGTTTACTTCCCTCAACACAAGCCTCGCTGTTCCTGCACACCCTAAGGCAGTTTGTGTAATAAGTTAACTAACTTTGAACAAACCATTTTAAGTATCAAACCCAAAGTATAGCGTGATGCTGTGTCTGAACTAATGCAACTTAGTGCATTACAGGGTCATCTTAAGTGTGGTAATGCTGGAGCATTGGTCCAGAATGGGGCCTGCAAAGAAAATGCAGATCACTATGTGCTGTATGGGGCAGCATTGGATAATGTAGCTCAAATTAAGAGGAAGAAGGGTAAATAAGGTGGTAAATAGGGTGAGGAAGAAGGTGGTAAATAGGATGAGGAAAAGGACTGAACTCTTTCCCTCAGTATTGAGGTTTTCAGTGGATGAGTGAGAGTAAAGAAAGAGAACTTGTTTTGTGTATGTTTTCCTGCCTTGTTCAGAGCATGAGTGAAACATCACTCATGGGTACTGCCCTCCTACAGAGAGGATCCTATGGAATGAGGATGTAGGAGACCCCTTAAACTCCTGGGCTCTGCCACTGCTCTTGTGCATATTCTTAGGCTACTTCACCAGCTGCAAAACACTAGTAGTTTAGAGAAATGGCTTTGAAAACCATAGGTTAAAAGAACGAAATATTATTTCTTGGAACTAAATTGTATCTTGATGTTGCCAGAACCTTGGTGAGAAGATGCCTTTACCACCTTGTACCTGACTCAGGCTTTCCTGTTCCGGTAACATGAGCGGTATTCCAGTAGCTGTGAGAACAGTTCACTGTGATGGTCATTCACCTACAGAAGCTCTGTGGGGCCTGCCTTGTGTTTCAGGACGAGAGACTGGGAGATGGAAGGGAGGGAGTAAAATTGGATCCAGCTCATTGTAATGAGGAAAGCCTGTCCTATCCAGGAAAGGATTCAATTAGGAGGCTGGAGGAATATGGATGATACAGGGAGGGCACCAGGACATCTGGGACTGCCATTACTGGCAAGAATAAAGGTGCTTTGCATGACAGCAGGACACAGTCACAGGGGAAGAGGAATCTGCTCCCAAGTAGCACTGATTCCCCCTCCCCTCTACAGTGCACAACAAGGTACAGATTAGACCATTACACCCAGGGGAAGCCACAGAGTTGCACTCTTTTTCATGGACAGTAGCAGGAAATTGGTGGATTGGAACCAAATGGGGAGCCTTACTCAAACCAGATGTGACCCCAGGGAGATCAGAAATGCTGAGATGTTTTTGCTTTGACATATCTGCCAGTGCTAAAGGTGGGGGTAGCTGAGGGTGGCAGCAGCTGATTAGATGCTGCTGGATTATATCATGCTGGTCATAGGCCGGATGGCTTTTAACACAGAAAGTCAGAGGAAACTATTCTGCTGCTACATAGTCAAAACCATGAGTGTATTCCAAATTTTAGTTGGCTCATCACCTGCTTCAGCAGCAAGACTTTGATCTGGGACTTTCACAGCCATACCACATCTGTAGGCTACAGTGTGTTGTGATCAAGCACTGCTGACCAAAGGTATCCTATTTCCATTCAGCAAACTTCATAAAATAATTTGAGTCTGTTTGGATGGGGAAATGAGAAAATTAAAGCAGCATCATACTATGGTGACGCATGCTGGGGAGTCCATTTTAAGACACAGCGCCAAAACCACCACTGTCTGCAACTGGATCTTACCTTGGCTCTTCTGTATCTAATTCTGCCCTCTTGCTTAATGGTAATTAATTTTCAAACCTTAGGAGACCGTGATGAGTATAGCATTAAGCTGGGTGCACATTTTGCTTAAAGACCTAGCTGGAGATTCCTATGATTAGGTGAGGTTATTTTTCTTGCATGAGATAAAGGCGAATTCTGACATCAATAGTCTCCAAAAAGTCTGAAATTCTATCACTGTAATGGCTCTGAAGTCAGGTCAGTACAAAGTAATCCAATGTATTCATTCATTTTCAGCTCTCTTGATTATAAAAGCTTGATGCGTGAGTTTTTTGCTTATTTGATTCTGGTAATAATGAAATGAAATGACGGGAAATCAGTTGCTCTGCTGGCGCTCTCACTCGGTCTCTTCCTTCATCCTCTTTGTCTAAACAAGGACTACAATATTAACTTCAGTTAGCATTAAATTCTTTCAGAGGCCTTGAGGACTGTGATCAGTGTCTTCTTTATTTTGTGCCAGGCCACAGGACACTTGTAACAAGAAGGCAGAAATCCCTTGTCCAGCCTGTTTGCTTCTCTGCTGCCACCTTAGAGGAAACAATTAGTTAGTGAATTACCCTGGGTGAGAAAGAGGCTGCATTAGATCAGTGTGTTTTCACAAGGAACCCTGAAGTCATGGCGACCTTCTTGGTCCCATACCAGCACAAGCTGTTCCTCCTTATGGCGCTTTACCTTTACACAAATACCACTGCCATATTTTACCTGTCAATTATGAATATTTCTGTGGGTGAAGCTGTCATTATTTTTAGGAAGCCTGCACCTAGTCAGCGTCCACTGAAATCCATTACTGTTTATCTGCTGACTTTTGTAAACTTTGGGGCAGGAGGTTTCTGCTTAGCCTAGAAAATAATTCTGTCCTGTTTTATCTGCCTCACCAGCTGGAGGGGTTGGCAAGCCAAGAGGGGCCTAACAGTTAAGTGCAGGGAGAAGCCAAGAAGCCACTTTCTTGCTGTGTGCCCTCGAAACATCAGGCAATTGAAGGATAAATTCTTGATTGTTTTTACTGAGTAGTGCTTTGCACTCTCCTAGCATAGGTATAAATATGAAATTTTGGGGGAGGAGTTGAGCAGACTGGACTTGAGTAAACTGGAAAGAAGCCTGTGTCTGCCTGCAGAATGTCTCTGGCATCAGAATGAACCTAGGCATCATCCAGAAGAGTGAGATGCAGGGAATATGGACCTAATGATACAACAGGAGCATGTTTCTGGAGACCCTGTCAACACTCTCATGCTTTATAACTCTATCTGACCCCTTCCAGGGAGGGTGAGGTTCTGGTTTACATTAGCCCAGATGAGATGTGGTGTTGACAGAATGCAGCAAGGTTTGCAGTGGAGTTTTGATCACTGGCCTCCCTATGCAGTAATGGAGCCATGCATGGTGGGTGTTGCCAACTGGGCCCCTTATAAAGCAGTCTGTGAGTGCAGCTTCTCAAATGATGGAGCAGAACCTTCTCCTTCCCCTTTCCCAAGAAATTTAGCTACAAATAGCCCACAAAACCAAAATAGCTGCCTAAGAACAAGCTGGATTTCATTCTGCCTCTGATGGTCATTGAACGGTGTTTGAATGGTGTTTAGCATAGAAGTTTCCTTCTCCACTGTGAAGGCGAAATTGCCCAGTTTGTTGTCTGAGTCACAAAATGAATGACTTTAAGGCATAAGAGTCACAGAAAGTCCTGTCTGCACCATAGAATACTGTCCTGGTCCACCAGTGAGACAGTGGGAAGTGCTGTAGACTTGTGAAGATTTTTTCCTTGTGGAAAGGTCCAGCGGGACAGAAAAGGGTGATCTATGCAAATGTGTATTCCACATATCTTAGCTCACTCTGCAGAATCCTTGATAAGATTTACTCCTGAAGGTAAGCATGTTTCTCCAAGAGGGATTTATTTCACTACTTGTTATGTGATAAATGAAAAAAAAAATCTGAACACTAGAATGTCTTACCCTTAATGTTTCTAAGACTCTGGCAGAGTTCAAGCTACCCTTGATTTCCAAAATTAGTCTTTCAGACCAGAGGAGAGTTGCAAGAAGACTAAATAATCTGCAAATCAGTGCATTTTCCTGAAGAAAATGGTTATTGGCTTCTCTGTGAAGCAGTTTCCAGCCAGTTTGCATAACCTTTGCTTGGAAACTAAACAGAATTGACCAATTTGGATTTAGAGCAACTTCCTTTGGCGTGTGCTCTGCTGTTTGCATCATTGCCATGGCAGCAAAGGAACTCTTTATTTGTCCAGCTACCTCACCACATCTTGGCCTTACATTGGAGATCTGATTCAAAAAGGCTAGGAAAGGTAGTTAGCATTCAGGAAATTGGAGGTCAAATATCATTTTTCCTATTCTGCTCTTGCACATTATCCTTTCAGACTGAGAAGGAAAAGCTGAGCATAACCTCTTTACATTTAGAAAGTTTTTTTCCGAGGGTCTTAAGGACTTCATAAAGCTGTGGTGAAAGTTTCTGGTGTTCTCTGGCCCACGTCATCTGAGCACAATGGATTTTATGCTTATGCACAGGTAGCCAGTGTTAAATGAGTGGCACAAACCCAAGACACTGAAGAAGGGCAAGAGAAGTGGGAACTGATTTTAAGACAGTAGATGGAGTCAGCTGAAAAGGCAGGAAGTGTTCATTCTCCAAAACAAGAGATTTCTCCCTCTAATGTGGGGTTGAAGAAAGACAGAGAGGGGTGTGAGACAGGAAATGCAAAGACTTAAATTAAATATTAGGTCTGGAATTCCTGTGTACAAGCACACAATGACTAATATAGGATGAAAGTAGGGTTCACCTATGTCCAAGAGCTTAAAGTTTATTTGAGACTTCATTGATTCCCATCTCATCTCATTCTGCTGAAAGAATAGATTTATTCAGTGGCTCTTAATCCTTTAGGGTGTAATCGTTACTTAACCCTTGTTTGGGTGTGCTGATTTTGCTTATATGATCAGGCTTTTGATATGGTTCTTGATTGTTGGCATAATAGCCTTCAGGAACAAAATGAAGCAAGTCCACCTCTCCAGCAGGGGTCCAAATTCTCACATGATCCAGAAACTGCTGTTCAGTTCGATGAGACACTTGGGTCTACTCCTCTCCATGAGTAGATTACCTGAAGCAACAATGTCAGAGCAGAAGGTTCTGTGGTTCCCAGCAGTTATTGCAGGCATGGATTTTAGCATGGGATAGGGTTAACTCAGAAATTCTCCACTGTTTTTTAAGAGGCAGAGACTTTGCTGGGAAAATGGTGTAAAAAGACAGGCTGGATTGGGGTTGAAATAGGCAGACCTGGTTGAATAGGTTCCTTGAAATAGGCAGACCTGGTATCTTTGGGGAAGGGTTGATGATGGGGTCAGATAAATCACTTTTCATGATAATTCTTCTGTTTGGAGTAAAGGAACAAGTCTGTTAGAATGTTTTCCCAATACTTCGGGGTCAACTGTTATAATTACACTTATTCTAATACATATCCATACATTTGGTGACTCACTGATGCAAATCTGCTTGACTACTTCCAAAGGAGGTTGCAGCAGGGGTTGCAGAGAAGAGACAATCTGGTTCCTGGGTTTAAGCCCTGGCATGAGATTTCTGCTCTTTTCCATACCCTTGAAGCTGGGATGGTCTGAGTGGGGAGTCTGGATTTTGCTTTTGGTTTGCTCTCTTTCTGCGGCTCTTCAGCAAGACCTGACCGAAGTTCTTCACTGAGACAATGTAATTGGGACATAAGTGAATTCCAGTCAGTTCGGGAAACACGTCCTTTCAGTTCCTGAAAACATGCTATTATTAATTAATGAGCACAAATACTAAGGGGGCCGCACGCCTTTCGTTCCTTGGTCTCAGACTTATGTCTCTCCATTCGTCTCTTCTTGCTAAATTTTTCAGTGTTTTTAACATCAGACTGATGTTACGTATAATTACCAACTTTGCACCAAAATTATATTTGACATGGCTTGTGTGGGAAATTAGAGCATTTCAGAGACTACAAATTCACCTGGGAAGATGAGCCAGGCAAGACAAGGCAGCGCAGAGTGGAAGTAATTTGAATATTACATGTGCCCTCCTGAAAATGCCAAAATCATTTAAATTGCTAGAAAGGATATTTTCTCTAATTAGCTGTGTGTGCTGGAGGGTTCATAATAATGCACTGGATTGTGGAAGAATGGACTGGCAGAATAGAGCTGCCTGTGCTCCATAGGGGGCAGAGAAGAACTGGCACTAAGAAGATTTCCCCCCCTTTCTTCCCTGAAAAAATAAAGATATTTATCATCCCTGCAGCTATTTACAATGATTCCTCTCTTTTTAAATGTATAGAGAATGTGCCCTGTTCATACAGGATGACCATACCTGGTCATCCATGGTATTAGCTACTGAGGGAACCCCAGGAACAGGGCTAGCTGTGCAGCTGTGCTCCAAGCTCGGAATCTGTGGTATTTGCTGTTTCAGGAGGCTCTAACTGCCTTAGCTCTGCTCCACCCCCAGGCATCACTGCATTGCTCTCTGACACTTCCTCAGTTTCACAGGGTCCCACAAATACAGTCTCCATTCCCTTCACTTTTCTTTTTTCTCCCTGGGGCCCTGCTGGCGATGTTCTCACTTCCTTCCACAATTACAGTGATAGCCCTAGTTAGGCCAAGCCAAGTCTGTAATTTTTTATTCCTTTTTAAATTATCCTGATGACTGTAGACATTCTGGGGAGAGGTATGCAGGGAGAGCAAGAGGCAGACACACTCTCACGGATCTTCTCTCTTCCTGACATTGATTGTTTAAGCACTAAACCATTCGCTGACTCTTGTGACTCTAAATGATGTGGGGCTTTTTTGAGGTTTTCCTCCCCACAGCTACAGAAACCGCACTGGAGCACGAGTCTCTCTAATGTGAGGGCTTCCACTTGTGACTGTGGAGTGAATCTGCTGCTGGTTCCATCTCCTTTTCTGCCATCACCGTTCCTGTGGTTTTTTGCTTAGTTACATATTCATTTTTATAATGCAATTATCATCTTGTGGGATGAAGGAGGGGAAGACACCCTAATTAGCTGCTTAAAGCACTTTAAAACTGCATGTGTCCATGTCTGTAAAGGAGTCAAAACTGTAGAGTGGATGCTGTTGCACTGTGCTGCATGTTTCCAGTGCTGAGCATTGCAGGTAACACAACTGTACCCGCATTGTCTGATCCATGCCATGGCAGTGATTTCCCATTTAATTGTCACAGGGTTTGGATCCTCTTGCTTCCTTTTACCAGAAGGTATCATTTATACCCTGGCAAAGGGGATGTAAATTATTACCCTGTTGAGCAAGAGGGGAGTTTTGCCTTGGGAGCTTTTCAGAACTGCTTTATATGGAATGAACAATAACACGAATTTCAAGACAGGGTAGAAGTGGGGTTTAAACTCCCCCACACCCGTATGCCTTCCAGGTATCCTGAAGTACTGCAGTCTAGGCTAGGAGGTACAGAGACATTATATTTCCAGTGAAATTGGAACTAGGTGCCTGCATTTCCCTGTGGATCTGTCTCTTAGCTGCATGGAAAGGCTGCTTTGTAACAGCAAAGAGGAACTCAACAATGGCCAAGGATGCCAAGGCTAATACTTGCTTTTTGGGAAACTGCCCTCACATCTTTAGTGTCCATAGAGTGGCTGAGCCCTGTGGTTAAGGTTTCAGCATGATCCTTATCTTGCTTCTCTTAGAAAGATGAAGAGCTGAGTTGATTTGAGAATGTTACTCCTGGATAGTCAATTGATTCCTTCACTTGATTTCTGAGGACTACAGGCAGGAGTGATGCTTGCAGTCCTCCAAAGCACACATGCCACAGTTTGTGAACATCACAAGCCAGTAGTCTTTTCCAGGTGATAATGTTCTTGGAGGTTCAGTACCAGGGCTTGGTATCAATGCTGTTCCATTGTGTTTGGTGGTGATGGCTATGTTCACAAATGATGAAAGGTGATGAGCCTGGATAGGAAGGGAGGTGGCTCCAGGAAATCTTGAATAACAAGAGGCATTGGTTTGTTCTAAATTTTGATCGTTTTGTTTAACTTGGGCAACTGTTTACTATTCTTGCACAGGAGAGGAGGGAAGTAGATGAGTAATCAACTCTGATAAATTACTTTTCATTTCTCATGAAGTGGTAGGTACACCCTCTCTCAGACCCATTTTCAAACATATTACTTTATGTCATCTTCTATATTTCTTTGGTGCAACTTCATTTGCAGCTCAGGATTCAGGATTCCTCAGATGGTTTCTGATTTTGGCCTGCTCTCTGGAACGTATTATTGGCCATCACACTGCAGGATAGTAGAGAGGGTGTGCACCCTTGACATGTAGTAGCAAAGCTGGCATTAAGAACAGCAGGTGATTTCCTCCAGGGAGATTCCATATTCCTATATGATGTAGCATCACCTCTAGCTCATTTACTGCAAATGTCCCCTGAACAAAGAGCATGTGAAGATGGCAAGCATTTACTTCTTCCTCCTTGTTCTACATGAGCTGCCACTACCACCCAAGAAGATTTGCCAAGTTTTCTTCTAGTACCTGTCCTCTTCATCACCAGCATGATTCCACTAGATGGTGCCAAGAACTCTCACGCAGTTGCAATGAGTCTGAGGCCTTTACTTGCTTTGTACCTCATTGAGAAGGTGCCTCTGGCATGGCACGCAGGCTTTTCAGGAACTGTTTCCCCAAGGGGCAGTTTCCCAGATTTGCCTCCAAATCAAGGAAGAGATTTATGAAGTGAAAAGATATTACAGAGACAAGCTGGCATGAAGGGAGGGAGGGGAAAATTGTCTTCTGTATTGTGTGCAGAATTTTCACAAGCTGTACAATTAATAATTTGTTTTGTGGGATTTCCTTTATTTTTTATATTTTCTCAAAACACTGTAATTTTTAGTGAGAGGAAGGCAAATGCGAGGGCTACCCAAAATGATGCACAGTGAGCTCTTCTCTGAACAGCTCTCTATGCCCTTGAGGCCTGACCTGAAGCAGCTTCTTACAAAGCAGCCCTGTCCAGCAACTTGTTCCATCAGTATATCCTTGCTCTGATTCATCACCCACAGTTTTCTCTCAAATAGAGGATTCTAGCATGCATACAATTATTTTCATTTTATGAACTAGTATCCCCTAAGACAACCTAAAATCAGCAAATTCCCAATACCTGTCCTTGTATGAAAGACAAACACATCGCTGAGTCCCACTAATCCTGATCATCTCCAGAGTTCTCAATTTAAGAGCAATATCCATATTTATTTTGGTGAAGCCATTAAGCATTGTAGCTAATCTCAGGTGCTGAGAAGTGAAGCGATATAGCTGGAGGTGAAATCCAGCTTCATATGTTAACTCCTCTCCAGTTCTTAAGAGCAAATCCTCCAGAACTGTAGAACTCCTTAATTCATCAATTTCTGATGCATATCATCTCCTTAAGGGATTTCTAAACTTTGGTTGTCAATAATTCCTGGCTCCTGGAGCAGACCCTTGTTTTCCAGATAATTTTATATAAGAAAATTGAGCACGTTTAATTTTTTTTTTTTTTTAAAGACACCTGGTCTTGCTCTCCAGTAAATATGATTTACCTCACTTACTTTTGCAGAGTAAATGAGACAGGGTCCTGAAAATGTCTGTGTTTAGTGTAGTTTACTGTGACAAATAGTTAAAAAGCTAGATCATTGCAGTTTTACTTTTCCTTTTTCTTTTTTTTTTTTTTTTTCCCTTCCTAATCTTTTTCCATTTCTGAACTTGCTTGTCCTTTATTTTCTGTCTATCTCATTTCTTAGCCCCTCCTCCCAGGCCTCTGCCAATTTGCCTCCCCATCCTCTTTCCCTGTCCTCCAAATGACTACACAGGCCATAGCAGTCACATCTTCTTGACATCATCCCATCACAGACTGTGGCTGTGCCATGTTCGTGTGCATATGTTGTGACAAAAGCAGTACAACCAGATAGGGAAAACAGGGGATCAAATACCTCCTGAGGCCTTCAGAGAATCGCAGGGAATGAGAAGCAAGAGCTGAGTCTTTTTGACAGAAGAGGATCCAGCTGTTCTGGGGGGGGGTGTTAGATCCAGCTGTCAGCTGAAATATTTAAAGGAGATATATTCTGTATTTAAAATCCTCTTCATTCCCCCAAGCATCCCCCTTACAATGCTGCTTAATTGCAGCTCATCTACACTTTCCACTCTCACTCACATTGTGTTCTTTGGATTCCTGAGTTTAGGACTGCTCTCAAAAGCAGTCATGGCTGTAGAAACTTCTTAAGAGTAAAGGAGTCTCCTCTTCTTGCTGAGCAGGTAGTATTGGAATCGGAATCTGAACAAGGGAGATGGGGCCAGCTGTGCAGTTTGCATGGTGTAGGAGCCCAAGCAGGGGCAAGACTGAGTTCTGCCCATGAAGCTTCAGGGATGGAAAGCAGGGCAGAAACAGAGTGTAGCTAATGTGAGGTTTGGAAGCAGCCCATGGAATATGGGACAGTCTCTGCTGGAAGACGACTCTGAGATAAAACCATGTGAGTAGAGACGCTCCCTACCCCCAGTAGTCCCATCAGACAAGAGAGATGGCACATGCATTGCTTGTTCCTGTGACAGGTAGGTATTATAAAGCTTATTTATTTATACTATGGCCATGACAAAAGATGCTGGAATTAGTCTCCAAGGTTTAGGTCTGCTGTGCAGAGATCAAGAGAACAAACTCTAAATAAGCAGAAGTGAACATAGATAAAGCAAGCACTCTAAAAAAAGTATTGATTGAAAAGGCCTGGCTGGAAAGCATAAATGACTCTTATTTCTGCATCTTTCCTCACTCTCTCTCCTAAAATGTGCACAACTGTACAAAATCCATTTTCTTTACTACTCATTCAGAAGTATGGAGTTATTTTCCTAAATATCAGTTAATCTTTACAGTTGGAGTAAATTCCCACCCAGCCTAATAATTGACCCCATGATTTCTTTGAAAGAGGTTCCACAGCCACCTTGTAGTGGAAACAGTGGTAAACTGCTGAGGAGCCCTTTGTGATACTCTGTTCCATCAGCTGCTCTAATACCTTTTTGATTATGTCAGTGGACACAGATAAAAATGCTGCACCTTGAATCCCTCACTTGCAAGCTATCTCTCTTTTTTTTTTTTTTTTATTTTCTTTTTAAAACAAAAATGACTGCTGATGTTTATGCCCCTGTAATACATTATGTATTATTTTGTTTTAAGCGCTGCCTTTTGCATCCTGACAGTAACAATAAAATGTGAGTATGGGATTCCTAATACAGACAGACTAATGTTTCCACTGCTAGCCTTCCCTATCTCTTCTTTTTTTCTTTCTGCTCTCTAAGCAGTTTTCTAAAGGCTCCTTTTATATTCCTAATAAAATTAGAGCAAAATACATTGATTTACTGGAAAAGAGGGTTTGAATTTTTTTCCTTGGTGATAGCATATTCTCCACCACCCACCTTTTAAAAATGCTGGTGAATATTCCAGGTGAAAGACATCCAATTTCTTCTTTTGGGGGGTTGAGGTTTTTTGTTTGTTTTGGTTTTGGGGTTTTTGGTGTGCTTCAGGTTGGTTGGTTGGTTGTTTTTTGTTGTTGTTGCTCTTTTTTTATCAGTTTCCTGATAATTTCCCCCCCTTGGTTCTGAGAGTACTCCAATTGTTGCCGCCACTATGGACCATTTTGTCTATGCTGATGTGCTGAAGTAATTACCTTTCATTAATCATTTTACTCATATCTCCAAATACCTGTAAATGGCTGGTGTGCTCATAGTGGGAACTGATCTGAATGGGATCTTTTTACTCCTTTCCCATGTATAGATTGTGCAATCCATATCCTGATGTCTGACTTTCATTTTAGTGTAATGGATGCCCCCCCTCCCACCCCTTGCCCTGCTCCATATTTGCCTCTAAAACAAATTTCAGCCAGCTGTTAGATTACCAGAACCAACTTGGTGGTGGTGCTACACTGATGTAGGCAACCTTACCTGAGAAATTAGTCCTGTTGTGGTTGTACTGCTGAATCTCACAGTTGTAAGTTGTGCATTGGGTTCTTTATCTCCTACTGAGATTTGTGCTGATCCCATTGTTTTGCACTCTAACAGCAGCCTGCTCACAGTTACAATAAGGGGAAGGAACAATTGAAACCCATTGGGTTTGTTCATACCCCGCACCACTGGAGAGCTTTCAGAACCCATCATCATGCTTTAGGGATTTAAGATTTCTGAGATATTCACTTAGTTATGAAGTAGGCTAAAATCTGTCATGCTCATTTAATGAGAGAGGAGGAGAGGGAAGAGACACAGTCACACACATGCACAAAAAAAGCAATTTTCCTTGTAACAGTTGTGTTAAAATATTGATACAGATGCACAGTGGAAAAACTTAACGAGTTGTTAGTGTTAGAAATAATGCCAGCATTAGACATCTCTTGTGTGCAGAGTTTCCAAGATGGTGTTTAGCATTTCTGAGAAAGAGATCTCCTGAGAAATGTGGAATAGCTCGACATGGATCACACCAGTGACACTTCAGCCTGGAGTCTTCTCCCAAGGCATCTAGACTGTCCTGTCTATAGCCACAGGAAGTAGCATTGATAGAGGCCATAGTGTGGTGAAGACTTTTCTGTTTTTAGCAAAAGCTTAGACTAAGGTTGGGTGTTGAACATTCTCAAGTGCCCTGTATACTGCATCTCTTAGCAAGGATACATTTTGAGTTCAGAAGGAAGAGCTTGTGATAAAGGCAGTTGACAGACACACTATCCTCTCTTGATTCCAAACTGTTACAAAGTTTATATAACTTGGGCACATGGCTTTTTCTGTACATTACACTAACAAAATTCTTCCACACACCCCCCCTCCCCCCAGCCCGCCTTTTCTCCATGTAGCATCCTTTGACTCTGCAGGATTGCAAAGATGATACAAAATATTTCTTTTCCATGTGTTTTTACTGTTTTCAGTGATATGATTCCATGATTTTGATCAGGGCTTCATCTTCTGACACCCAGATGCTCTTGGTGTTTTGGTTCCTTGTCAAATTGGGATGTCTCAAGCCTTTCAGATGGTGAGCTTTCATTGGGATGGATGTTTCCTGGAATCCTACAGCTTCACTTTGAGTTTAACAAAGAGATGTGGATAAAGTATGGATGTATCCAGTAACAGGGGCTTCAGAGTTACCCAAAAAATCTTTGCCAATGCTGTCTCGTAGTCTTGGGGTCTTTCATTGGTTCTTGCTCCTGGAAAAGTCACTGAATTAATACATTCTGCAGAGCATAAACCAAATCAAATGGGATATACTGGGTTCTGTTATTGCAGACCTCTATCCATCGGAGACTCAGCTGAGACCAGTAAATCTGAGCATTCCCTTTAAGATGAAAATGAGAAAGGAATTAATTTTAATGAGTGATGTTTTTGCTGCTGCTTGCCCTGTCGTGTCCTTTGTGTAGGCAGTGTGATCTGCCATGATGTCAGTGCTCTGTGATCAAACCCCTTCCAAAAGGGGATATGTTACATGTGTTTCTGTGTCAATTCCAGTCCCTGAAGAATGTTGCCAATCCATTAAGAGCCTGGCAGGCTGTACTGGGAAATGCTAGCATGAGCACAAAAGAAAGAGGCAAGCCTGAGAATAAGGAAAGATTAATCTCAGCAGCAATTCTGTATCCAAAAAGGACTTCCAGGGATATATTGTCTTCAGCTTGTGCTTTGCAGAATGCTGTTCACTTTGCTGAATAGCTTACGAAGAAGTCTTCCTAGCAGAAGAGATTTCCCTTACAACTGCAAACTATTCCTATACTGTACAGTTTGCTTGGCATCCCTGGCTTTTGCTTGCCAATAGTTGATATTATAGAGACCTCAGAAAACTCTAAGTATATTGAGCTGCACTCTTCAACAGTCTGCTTCCAATTAAATGCTTGAGCCCTATGAAGTACTAACCCTTTGAATATCTGGTCCTTAATGTTACTGAAGGCAGCATGGCTCGGTGTGGCTTTGCATTGGATTCAGTAAGTATAATGACTCCTGGTCATAGTCAAAAATCAGGCAAAACTGAATTGTTTCTCTTCTATCAAACTGTTATTTTTTCTATATCTGTCTCTACAGAGAGCAAGAACTAGGAAATCCTGCTGCTGTGGTATCTAGTGCTGCCTCTAGTAGACTTCTGACAACAGACAGGACTGAGAGCTGCCAAAATTTTTTGTCTTACTTTATGTGGTATGATACTTACAGATATATGGCTCCCAAGCAGAAAGGATATTTCTGGCTTTCTATTGGGTGTGATGCCAGGAGAGGAGTGTTTTATGCTAAAGAATGGAAGTGAGGTGAGGGTCTCCTGTGGGCTCTGTAGTATTTTGAACCAAGACTGGACTCAAAATAGGATGCACAATACAGCATGTGGAGGATTCATTCCAGATTCCTGCCAATACTAAATAAATCTTCCAAATTCTTCTCACATTTAAAAATGAATTGTTAGGGGAGGAAGGGCAATAGCTTTTAATACACATCACTTAAATTGTAGATAGATCTGTGTAAGCCCCCCCTTTGTGTCCCCTCATATCAAGGTTGTAGTCTGAATTATTCCTGTTCCCTCCCCATTACCAAGTCTTCCACTGCTGAAATCTCTGTTCATTTAAACGGGAAGGAGTGATAGCTCCATCAGAAAACCTACCAAATGTCCAGAGGCAACAGTAATGGAGTATCAACGTGGAAATTGAAAGGACAAGGAGTCTGTGAAGCAGGGGGATTGCTGCAATGCTGCCATTAAATGATCATGGGCATCATTAAATGAGTGGCATCAAGTGCCAAGCTTTCAAGAGCTGTCTATCTCTTTTTTGGGGAAGTTCCAACCTGATTACTAAGTGCCCTGCTTGAGATACACCTTAGAAGGGAACCATGAAAAGTATAGAAGCATATTTTTTTGAGAGAACTAAGGGGGTGATTTCTACCCAGTTTTCTTATATTTGCACCACTTTGAGTGAAAACTGCTGAAGGTACCTGCCATGTTGCTTATGAAAAGGGTCTCCCAAACTGTTTCCATTCTCTTTGCTGGCAACCATTAGTGAAGCATCTTTCTCTACCAGACCTACTCGCCAATCTGAGCACAACTTATTACCAGACTCTTTTAATGAGAATAGTGACTGATGTTGCCTTCTGGGGTGCCAATGCGACTGACCAAGCACTGCTCTGTGAGACAGGAGTTCTTGGTGAGTTCTTGGGGCAGACTGATGGATTTGGCTGGGACCCTCACTACACCCTGTGCTTGTGAGCTGTTCTCTTTTTGCCAGCTTCCCCTCGAAGTGCTGAAGTACCCCCACAAACCACATGCCCAGAGCACTCCATTCAGGTTTGTTGGTCTTTAAATCCCGAGTTGCCTGGTCCCTGAAGCAGCTTCAGAGAGCAATCAAAGCCACTGCAGTGCAATTTCCGACTGAGAATTTCCTTCCTATTTCTGAGTGAGCGAGTGTGTGTGTATGTGCGTGTGTGTATTTATATGTTTAAAAAAAAACCAACCAAAAGCCAAAAACACAACAACAAAAAAACCCCAACCCCACAACATTTTGGTTTTGTGCACTAAGCACTTCTAAGGGCAATATAGGGCCCTGTAATATGGAGGTTTATAACCTCCTCGGCTAATGCTCTCTGACACTCTGTTTTGATATCATTACTACATTATACTCACAATTTTTGAGTGAAAAAATACAGTACTTAGAAAGTCGAAATTCATAAATAAATTCATGTCAAACCGCACTTAATATTGATTTTGTTAGTGTTCAGATTCAATAATAAGGTACTGCGTGCATGAATATTTAAATATAATCATCATTTCTGCATCTCCTAATGGCCTCTGCTCTTCTACACTCAATTTAAACACAATTTAAAAACTATAATGTATTGAAAAATACTAGGATTTAGCAATAAATCACCATTGGGATACTCCAAGCCTTTTATAGGATGGCTCAATATCTGCTTCTCAAGGGACAGCACAATTAGATTCATGTTTTTAAACTTCTCAATTATCCATATACCATAATTTTATGTGAAAGTTTGTTTCTCTTCCTCCCCCCTCCACTCTTGCTCCCCCTCCTCACCCTTCACCAGATACTCTCCCAGTAGGAAGCGGAGAAATCGCTAAGTGTTCTCTTAGCTGGGTTAGTATAGTAAAAAGGAGTCAAAGGTCACAGTCCTCAAACTGAATTAAATCCAGAGGCTGTCAGGGAAAGCAGAACGCTGACTCACTTAATCACATTATTTGGGGAAAAATATAGGGGGAGGAGAGAGATAAAATGACTCAAAATGAACTCACCAAGGAGGAAACAGAGTTTTTATATTTATTTAAAAAGCAATATTCGTCTTTATCAAATAGACGCAGGATGGTTCGATGAGGATGGAGCTGGCTGGTCATTTGCGCAGTCGCAGGCAGGAGAGCTCTGGCAAGCAGTTTTTTCTTGAGCAGGATCAGTGAGGGAAGGATGCAGTGCCCTCGGTGCCTTCAGCGCCAGGCTGGGTTGTTTATTGATGGGGGTTGTTTCTGTAGTGCTGGTCGCTAACCCATCTCCAAACCACACTCTTTGAGGTAGGTCATTATCATTATCCTCATTTTACACATGGGGAAACTGAGGCACTGGTGGATGAAGTCATTATGGCAGAGTCCCAGTGACAGAGCTGGGTCTTCGGATTCCTAATGCGAATCCCTCTGTCCAGGTTATATGGTCATTCTCTCACACCAGTGTCCTCAGAGACCATGATGGAAAGAGATATTAAAAGGATCTAGCGCTGGAATCTAAAATAGTAGTGCTAACATCTTAGGAGAGCAGTAAATCCCAATAGCATTGGTGTGGGATTGACTCTGCTGGTCCTGAGGGGGGCTTGCCAGTTTTGCTCAATGCGTTGCTATCAGATGTGAGGAAATTGTCAATAGGGGAAGAGAGGAGTGGAGGTCTGCTGTCCAATAGAGAGGACATGGCCATGTCACTGGGTGATGCTGGCAGCATCACACAGTGTCCTTGCAACGCTATATAAATCATTATGTGGGGCTGGGAGTCACTGTTGGCTGGGGATCAAATATGGCCTGACTAATCTGTCCACCCTGATGGTGGAGGGAGGGCAACAGTCTGCTGAGAGGAACAGTCTGCTCACCTTTTCAATCTCCAATCAAGCAGCCAGAACTCCTCCAGGCCACACTGTATCTGGCTGAATTTTTGCTTATATTCCATAGTTCCATTCCACTAGAACTGTTCTCTAAAGAAATTTAGTGTGCTTCATTTGAACTAGTTTTTATCTCATACATCTGACAAAGCATCATCTCCTGCTGCCTCTGGATCACATCAAACCTGTGAAGTCCTATGACTGGATAAAAGAGATGTCGTTGATGGGAGAAAACTCTAACCCAGATGAAATGTTGCCATTCTGTCTGCCACAGTTTGAAGGTCTGTTCATTCATTTTTGTGGGAGAGTAAGACAGACATTCCTTTCCTTGATAGGCAGGAACCATTTTCACATTCAACAGTTCTAGAGCTCTTTTGTCAGGTTGTTGTGATGATCTGCAAAATGTGTTTGTAATACTGATACCAAATATCCATTGTTCCATTTCCACCTTCCATTTGCTCATATGGGGAGGAATGGATAGTAAATTTCTCATTAAGAAACAAGGCAGGGTCAGGAAGAGTATTGCAAGAATTATGCAGGTGGATATGGAGTTTTAATAATTTTTTTTTTCTAGGCTGTTTTTGAGCTTCTCCAAAGTGTCAAAAGGTAGGGACAAAGTCTTAACTGAAGGGAACTGTGTATGGCAAATGCAGTTCATCACATGATTATACCAGATTTTCAGTGTATTCCTTCTTCAGGTATATAGAGTTTTAGGGGGCACCTGGGTCTGTGTGTTAGGGAATGGAATATGGGCACTTGGAGGTCCACTCCACTGGCACACAGCACTTCAGCTTGGTTGAAGCTGTTGGGGAATACACACCTCGATGAGTGGCAGACTTGGACTTGCAGATGGAGACGCAAACTCCAGAAGAGCCCCAAAAGCTCTCCAAGATGTGTCAGAGGAGGCAGTCAGGTACTCAGGGAAAAAGCTGTCAGTAAAAAGTATTGCAGGTGTTTCACAGTTGTCTGCTCACAGACCTGCATAGCCACATATGACACAGCAGCAGGAATTTCCTGTCCTGCCTAACGTGGTTTCCCCTTTCCATTTATTTTCCGTTGTTCTGACGAGATATCCGATACTGGTCATATTGCAACCACCCGGTTCTCTTTTCAGGACCATCGTCCTGTCGCAGTCGATGTAGGGTGCAAGTGAAGCCCTCGTGTCCTTCTTGTTCATGGGGACCGGCCCGCAGTGGAGCGACGGTGGTCTGCAGGTGGCGCTCTGGCCCTGCGGGGGCTCGGGGCGCCGGCCGGGGCCCCGTCCGTGCAGGGGTGTCACGGCTGGAGCGGGCCAGGAGCAGTATGCCAGAGACAGGAATGGGTCATACTTCAGCCCGTGTCTGAAGAGTCCCTAACGTCAGAGACACATTCAGTGACTTTCCCTGCATTTGATGCTGGCCATTAGTCATCCTTCGTTACAGCTTCACTTCTGTCACCTTCCACGATAGAGTCTGTTTTCTACTGGAAAACGCTTTTCTGTGTGAGGTGTTCCAGCTGGAGTGGGGGGCCCAGGGAGCCATCTGGAATCCCCTCTATGTGGGGTGTCCTGGCTGGGGTGGGAGGCCACATGTGTCTGGCTGGCATTCCCACCATGCAGGCTGGGGTGGGGAGCTGGCTGGCACCCCCTTCACGAGGATTGCAGGCACTGGAGGGATACAGGGTCAGCCCAGTGCTCACCAGCTGAACTGGGTACCAGCTGAGCATTGTTGAAAACAAGTGTGCTTGGTGAAAAGCCGCTGGTATCTGTGGCCCGTCCCAACAGATGTCACCAACAGATCTGTGTTGATTCCAAGGTTGGGACCTCGTCAGTGGTGGAGGCAGATGGCACGTTGCTAATAAGTAGTGTGTGCTGCTGCCAGAGTTGTGAGGAGAGTTTGGATCACTGGGATAGTGTAGTAGCCTGGTGCCATGGGCAAGTAAGGGGCATCTTTAGCCATCTTTACCCTCTCCACATTAATTTCTTTTTTTCTGACTGTGTGAACAATAAATTTCTTATCCTCTCTGGATCTTTGATTTTTTTCTGTTTTGTTTGTTTGTTTTTGTTTGTTTTGTCCTATCTCTCTTTTCTCTTATTTCTAGACCTCTTCTTTTATTTGATGCTCATGCCTTTGTCTAGAACGTTTTTGGCTACCAGTAGCAACCCTTTCATGTTCATACTTCACTGCATCATGTTGTGTAGGAGAGGGAGTGAAGACAAAAGACATTCCTGCTGGCTGCTGTAGAAGAGGGTAGGTATTACACTGGGTCTGGAAAAAGGTCTATGAATCACTTTGGATAAGCATTTTTGATTCCAAACCTGGTGATAGGCATAGCACTGCTCAGTAGATTGAGTTTCTAACTGTTATCAGAATTACTTCAGTTATCAGAACAGGAGCCAGAACTTGCAGCACTACCATGTACAGACTATGAACAGCAATAGCAGGGAGCACGTGCATCCAAGCACATAAATGCTTTCACTCTAAGAAGTGCTAGGTACATTTGTAAGTGCTTATGTGCACTAGGAATTCAATTTGTACACCATGAATGCTCAAGAAGCGCTCCTCATCACCTAGCTTCCCACAGACAGGTACACACAAATGAATCAAGTGGTCACTATTGTACGTATATAAGGGTTTTCTGCTGTCTGTTGTGTGACAGCTTGAATAGCACATCTACTTTTTTGATGGCAAGCAACTGGAGATTATGGCTAAACCAAGGAGAAATTCCAGCACTATTGCTTTGCTGCTGATGTCTTTGTTATTCTTATGGGCTGGCTGCATTTCCCGGTACTAGATGACATTGTGCCTAAAGTCCTCTTATGAAGAAAGATCCCTTTCGCATTTCCTGCAGAAAGTGACTCAAGCTCAGCATCTCCAGCTTTATTTAGTGGTGTCACATTACACAAGATGCCATTCTCAGGGGTGCAGAACCTGGGGTTACACTCTTTAACCATGTGCCCAGCAGCAGGAGCCACCTTTAGAGTCCTGAGTGATACCTGTTGCTGCTTTTCTTATTGATCTCTCTGAATTAAGAAGAAACATGACTACAGAACTACACTGAAGTGTGAAGGGTGGATCCCTTAGTCTTTCAGTTGTCATCCAATAATTTTTATTTTTGTACTGAAACATAGAGAACAGTTGTGAATTTCCTTTGCTGTGATAAGGACTTTTGACTTCTACCTGAGACACAGCTCTCTGTTATTGTAATTTCTGGATTAGGGAAATAGATTCATTCTCTTTCACAACCTTACTATGATAGCTAAAAATCTGGACTGAGGTGAAGCTCCAGGGAATCTGCAAGGGGAAGAAACCCTGAGTGTCTCTAGGAGCTGGCTCTGCATTTGGCCTCAAGGTTTCTATTTTCCTAAAAAGGAAAGGGCAGAAAAGCCTTGGACACTGTTTCTTTGAAAGCTGTAAAAATTAGAACAGGTGTGAGCACAGGCAGCTGCTGGAGTGCTGTGTGCAGATATTCCTGCTAATGCCTCCTTAGAACCTAATCTCTGAAACCATCTGCTTATGGTGAGCACATGTCCCGGAGGTGGGGGGGGGGCAGAAGCAAATCCAGCAGCCCTACAACTTCTTCCACTGTAGCCTAAGTCAGAATTTTGAATAGCAGAAGAAGATTGAGTTGTGTGTCAAGAGGCTTTAGTCTCAGCTTTTATGAAGCAGGAAACCCCCTTTGTCAGTTCCCCAGGTTCTGGGTGGTTATTGATGAGTCTCAGAGGTCAAGATCTGATTCATGACCATCTGAACCAAAACAACATACAAGCCTAACAGTTCTGCCACCAGCAGATCCCTATGTTCCCACAAATATGTGGGATCAGTTTTTCTTATTTGAGGTCTCAATCTGAATAAGATCAGCTAAAACCTCCTGGCTATGCATTACTCTGGTTTTCCAGGCTGAAGTCACTGTTGAGTAAGTCATTTGGGTTGTTACCTTTAGTCCACCTCTCCTGATACTCTCCAATGGAGCCTTCAACATTTATCTTTGAGCAAATCACTTCTCTTCCTCATGCCTTTCTTCTCCTCCTATTTCTTTGCTTTTTGGCTTTGGAAGGGACAGGGGTCTCTTAGTTTTTCAGCACAACATACCAGAAGATCAGAGATGTTACTAAGCGCTAACAAAGGAATCAAATTCACCCACTGCTGCCTGCTTTGCTGCTCACTCGTTACCTGTGTACATTTGCTTGCAGAGGCAAAACTGCTCTCAGCCACTGACCTGTTAATGAAAAGCTATCAACTCTGGGCAAAAGAAGAAAGCAGTATTAGCCACTGGTGCCCTGTGACTGCCAGAAGCAGTATGGTGATAGGAATGGGTCATACTTCAACCTGTGGGTGAAGAGTCCCCAGCTTCAGAGAGATGTCCAGGGACTTTCCCCCCATTTGGTGCTGGCCATAAAAAATTGATCATCCTTTGTTACAGCTTCACTTCTGTCACTTTCCATGCCCGAGTCTGTTTTTTACAGAAAACAAGCTACATTCATCAAAAATGACAGAACACAGACTTAATGTAATCATGTATGGGAACATGAATTGCAAATGCAGAACACAAGCACTAAAATGTATTTTCCATTACTGCCACAAAATGAAATAATCATGAACATTTTTCCCAAGAATGAGAACACATGTAGAGTACACTGACACCTCAAAATCTGCTGCCATGCCCTGGCCTCAGGTGCAGGTAGGCTTTGTACTTATCAGTGGGGCAGAGATCTGCTGGTATCAGAGGAGGTGCTTATGTTATAATCCTCACCATGGAAACTTGTGTGGTTATTAGTTATACCAGTTCTGGCAGGCTCGTTTGGGTGACCTTCTGGCCATCTCTGCCTGTTAAAGATCTCACTGTATTCTTAAGCATAACTGAGCAGAGCTGCTAGAAATACAGATAGTGCAGTGTTGCTAAATTCTGGATTTTACTTCTAGCTACTATTCGATTGCTTACTGGTAACATCAAACAAGTCCTCTCACCTCTAGCCTGCTTTCATAGATAAGCTGTAAAACTACAAATGTAGCTATTTAAAAATAAAATCTGTTAATTGATTTAGAGTTTGTGCAGGACAACTCGTTAATCAAATTCTTCCTTTCCCTTGCAGACACACTGGACTGCAGTTTTGCCATGCTCTGAACATTTGCTATACTGCACTCCGGATGCGCCTGCCTTTCATAGACAGGTAAGGTTATACCTGTCTGATGATGATGATTTCCAAATATTTATTTGTTTGTAACTTGGTTTAATATCAGAAATGTAAATGATTGGATTGCCTCTCTTGATCAGGCTGTCAGAAGACACAATGAGAAACGATAATAGATTTGGGAATAGCCAGTCTGTAAACTAAACTAAATCCAGGACTCTCTCAGTTATTTAGATTATATTAAACATATGCAGTTTCTTATCCAGCCTGTACTTGCCACAATTCTGCAAATACAAAGCTACTAAAAAGAGATGTTGGAGCCTGCCCTGCTGAAGGATAGTTGGATATGGATCATGGTGATGTCTGGAAGGGAAACTACTAGTTTGATCAAAGCCTTGTACTCAGACAGCGCTGAGTGCTGATGGAATGATAGAGAGGATAAGGTAGAAAGACAGTGGCTGGTTTACATCTCATCCAGCCAATGCTGTTATGAGGCACTTATTGATCTCTGGTTCAGCCATGGCTGTAAGTTAAATGATGGGATATATTTGAGGAGACCAGTCTAAGTGTACCCAACAGGAGGTGCTGAAAAGAGCAGCATGCTGTGTGGGGTGAACTTTTTCCCCCGTCATAAAGAGAAGAAGGAGAGATTTTGTTCTAAATGAATTAAAGTATGTCTTTGCATGAGAGCAATTCGTATTATAAAAAATACATAAAACAACTAGACTTGGCAGTTGTAGAATTGAAGAGAAAATCTGGATTTGGAAGAGATTCTTAACTTTTTTGTAACATGACAGTAAGAAAAACATTTGGTCTTAAGTATCTTTCCAGCTGTTTACACAGTTTTCTCTGACAAGTTTGCTTAAAGGACTTCGTAGACATGTTCATATGGGCATCTAAATGCAATTTCTGTATGTATATATATGCACATATCTGCACATCCTTGGACATTTGACACACTTTATGTGCATGTACATAATCTTATCAAATTAACTTCCTTTTTGAATTAATGTGCTCATGCGCGTATGCATCAGTATGTCCCAAGGTGCATATGTGTATCTTTGTTCATATTCCCATGCATGCATGAGGTGATCAACATAGTCAAATCGAAAAATTAGGTTATTCCAAATAAGTGTTATTTCTCATTTCATTCCCAGGGGTAAATGGACCCATTCCAAATGAAAGGTAATCTTGGGACCTGAAGTTTTACATTTCAGCATATAGTGTGGTTTTAACACTCCATACTATCAACTGTGAGCTCTTCAGGGCAGTTTGTAGATTTCCTTCCTGTTTATGCAACAAAGGCAACATCAGATTGTTTAAGAATTTAGATGCTAGGACACTGCAAATAGTTAATAAAAATGGTCAGATTCTGTGGAAAGATTAGATGAGGTGGGCAGGCAGGACACCTAAAGAACCTACAAAGCCATACATATAAACTTGTGCAGAACATTTGTCACTGTTTTTTTTTGTTTGGTTGAAATACTTCCCCTACAGCTTTGAACAGTTAATCATTTCTGTGTTGTTTTTGCATGGCTCATAAAATCTAGCACATGCAGACATTACATAATCTTCTGCAGAACTAATATGCATATGCATATGTAGTAAAAAACACAAACTTTTATAAACATTCACATAATACATAAAATCCCATCATTACAGGTAACCATCTATGTACAACTCATGTGAGTCATCAGAAAGATGTGTGTCATATATATATTTACACTGACTTGTGTACATAGATTTTATGTTTGTGCGCATTTAGCCAGGACTCTATGCACAGGTATTCATGGAAGCAAGGACTCCAGTAGCCTGTACAGGTAGTATGTTGGCACCTTCCAGAAGAGGGCACCTGTCTGCCGATGCAAGGCAGCATTCTCGAACCAATGGCTTCCAGCCTTTCACACCTGGGCACTCACATCTCACCTGCCAATTTGAGGTTAACAGTGCCAGCACAGAGTGAAATATTAAGGCAGCCACTTGAAATTCAAAGGGTTTCTTTTAATTAATGGGTGGATGCCACAAGTTGATCCAATCCAGCTCTTAAATTAATCTTAATTACATAGATTTTGTAACTTTGGCATTAGCCAGCCACACAAAATATGTATTTCATAATCCTAGAAACGGGTGAAAAAGACTGCTGCTGAGTTGAGAAGTCAGCTGATGATGTTATCAGCCTCTGTGGCTGTGGGTGTAAGTGTCATTGGGGTGTGTCTGAGATCTTATCAGGAATACCAAATTAATTCACTCCTGCAAATATCAAAACAAGCTTTTTTGCTGGCAAGTAGGGAATAGGTAAGAGATTCCTGAGCTGCTATACTTGGAATTTCTGTGCCATCCAGTGCTGATACAGTAAAGAACAGAAGCATCAAGGAAGGGAAGCTGGTGATCTGTCCTGTTTGGTAATGAGTTTTGAGTGTCTACCCAAAGAGTGCTACTCCAGCCTTTAGCTGTTTAAGGTATACTTGCAGGTTTTGGGATCAGGAATTCTGCCTTAGTAGTTCAACCATTGACATGCTGTGTGTGCCTGGTCAGGGGGAGGGAGATGTTCTATCTCCGTGCTTCTGTTCTCCTCCTCTGTGTTTATTTGTTCAGACTTCCCTTTTTCTAGATAGGAGCTGCCTCTTAGCATGTGTCCATTCAGCACTGTATGACATCTAGGGGCTACTGTGCTACAGATTTTGATAACAGATAAACTGAATTATCTCAGGAGAATTGATATTTGTATTCCCTGCTAGGGATAAGCATCTGGGATTTCTCTGAGCATGCATCATGCCAACTTTAAATAGAAAACACAGCTGGGAATAGATGGTCAGGGATATTCATAGGAAATGCAGATACACAATTTGCCTAACCAGTCACTGCACATTCGTTAAACAGGAAGCAGGGCCTTGGCTATCCCCAGGGACTGGCATTCCCTTGGGATTAACATTGCTGCTCGCTGGATTACACTCCTGCTACTGCAGATGAAACTTGAAAAATGATGGATAAAAATGGAAGTAAACACAATTGAAAGTTATTATTTAGTCATCTTGCTCTAAATCTGAGCCAGGATGAGAGTAGAGTCTGTACATAGACTGGCATGACTGATTATGTGGTGGTGAAAGGCAATTTGAGAGCCTTTTCTGTCATTGCTGCACACTAAGGGTAGGGGAAGACCAATGGGAAAGCACAGCTAATCTCTTTGTGTACACATGTGCACCTATGCGGAAATGATCTACTGCAAACTGGCGTACATACATACACACTTGTGCACACTTACGCCTTTTCTTTGCGCTTTCATAAACATCCTCTTCTTCTTCATTTACTTTATAATGTGGAAATTTAGAGAGATTTACCTGAAATCTTTGTAGAAATAATTTTTCTCTAGAATGGGAAATGTGAATGTTAATCTGACTTTTGCATTCTCTCAGTGCTTGTCTGCGTGATGTACTTTCTTGGAAGACAGTCCTTCCTTAATGTTAAAACCCCTTTTTGTTTTTGGCTGATTTTCTATTGCTGGTAAAACTTTCTAGCAATGTTACCTTCTTTTCCTGAAGTTGCTTTACAAGGTAAGGTTAGCTTGGATATCAGTTTGAGGGATTTTTTTCATAGTACTTTTGGAACCATAAATGGGAAAATGTTAAACATCATGCCAATTTGCCTAATTGATGGGAAACTTGATTCTGGCCAGGGATGAGTGGATTTCCCCACTTCAGTCTTATAAATAATTTGCTTATCTGAACAGAGAGAAAATCCAGTAAATCCTAGCAGCCCATGCAACTATCCTCACAGGTAGAGATTCTCCCAAAATACAGAGAAAAACCAGGGAAATTATGTGCTCAGCTCCCTTTGAAACTTTATAATGCTGAACTTGACTATTTGATTTGTTCTGGTAGGAGCTGGTGGAGTCTTTTGGAGACTCAAATTATTTTTAGTCCAATTTTGTCAGATTTCTTGTGCTTTTCTTCAAAGCCCTTGTAATGGTAAAAAAATTTGTATTAGATAGACTGCTCCTAAAATATGGTATCATTTTCTTGCTCTTGAGATACTAGAACATGCTCACTTGTGCAATTTCTGATCTCCGAGGATTTCTGGAGTTAGTGTGACTCAAATAGGAATGACACAGAACTTCCTCTGTTTTCAAATTTGAAAACCTTCAGATGTCTGAACTCATCCAGCTATGGGGAAAAAGCCAGCAGGCAAATGGAGAAACCCTTCCAGCTTTCAGTGTAGGTAGGAAGCAGAAGGAGTAAATGTTGGTCCAAAGGGCTACAATAAATAATGAGAGCTTTTCCAAGTATATCAGGGGAAAGAAATACGATAGAGAGGGTAAGCCCATTAATAAATTAGGAGAGAGCTGGAATCAGTGGTGATTCTAAAATGGCTGAGCTACTTAGGTTTTGGTGTGTTTTGTTTTGTTGTTGTTGTTGTTGTTGTTGTTTGGTTTTTTGGTTTTGTTTTTTTTGTTTTTTTTTTTAATTGATCTTTAAGAAGAAAAATATAGAAATGGAATATGGACCATTAGGAAGTAATGAGCATCTTGGCACCCTGGCTGTTGATGTAAAGCAGATAAGGGAACACTTGGAAGAATAGATAGCAACAAATCAGCAGCTCCAGCTGATGAGCATCCTGGGATGTTTGGCTGCTGAATGCACTGAACTGCTGGCAGGTGTTTTGAAAAGTTGTGGATTAAACAGGCAGGTTCTTCACGGTAAGTCCATATCAATAGTTCTGGGACAACAACAGCCTTACAAAGCTATCAGGAGGATCCCAGCAATTACCACTTTACACAGCCATCTATTCTCAGTTTGAAGAGGTGCTAAGAGGAGGTATACATGAGTTTCAAGATGCTTAAGTTGAGAAATTGGCTGGACTCACACTGGCCCAAAAGAGCTCTAAGACCATTATCAGTGACCCTTCTAGCCACCCTGCTTCTCCTTTCCTCAAGCATTAACTCAAACTGTTATATACACTTCTGGGTGACAGCATACTTTCTTCCTTACCTGCATGTTACGAAGTAAAATAAGGAAATGTTTGTGTTGGAAATAGGAATTGCTGTCAAGATGAAATTTGAACTTACACTTGCACATTAAGTGCTCAGAGGACTTGATAGGACTGCTGAAATCCAGTGAAGTCCAGGAATAGTTTCTATTTAAAACAGGGGGCCCAGAGGAAAAAAACCATCTGTTTATGGTCACTGAGGAAGCACTTTTTGCCTATCATGATTTATTAATAAATCTCTTGTGACAACACCCAGGGATGCAAACACTGGTGTATTAGAAAAGGCTCTGAGCAGAGGTTGAGTAGGGGCACTCAGTTGTCTCATCTCTTTAGTAATGGAGCTCTGGTTCAAGACTAAGGCTCCTAGAAGGCTGCTAGATCCCAGTAAGAAATAAAATTAGTTCTAATAATGGGTGAAGTGATACTGGCAAAGGAAAGACAGGAGAGTTCTATTGGGTTCTTATGGCCCTGTTTCTGATAATGCAAAGGTCCTTTTACACTGGTCTGGCAGTGCAAACAGGTCTGAAAGATGAGGAGTTAGGAGGTTACCCTGTGGATCTCTGGCTTGAACAGTCATCTCTGCACATCTAAAAAAGCTGGAGGGGATCAAATACCAAGCAAATACAGGGGACTGAAATCTCCACTGCCATAAATCAGTATCACGCCTTTGATTGCAATGAAGCTATGCTGATCAAGGCCAGCTGAGGACTTGATCCAAGGAATAAATGATTTTTGCCCTTGGTCTGTAAATCCAAAGTCAAGTCCTTTGTATGCCATGTCCCATTCAGTGTTAGACAAGGTCATATTTTGCCTCTTTCTCTCCACCTGGGCTGTCCGCTCTCCTCTGGATAAACAGTATTTCCCTATTGCATTCCAGGTCCCTCACGCTTCACCAGAATTAAATTCATCATTCATTTTTTATGGTTTATATATAGCAGTAATTTATGTTTTCAAATATATTGAGGTCACACTTTAGCAGAAAAAGACTGTTTCACATTTAAATTGAAGGCATGTTCATTCCGTTAAACAGAGATGTTTTGGATAATTTTAAAAGACTAAAAGTAGTATAAAGTAACATTAAAATAAAATTTGAGGGATGTAATTACACCTAATCGTACCATAAAATAATCAATACTGCATTACATTATTTCTGACTTCCCCAATTATAGCCTTTTTTTGTTAAGCTTTTGAATATTGATGAGGTCAGGGGGGTCACAGTCGACTCTCTGAGGTCTAATGGAGGTGGAATTAAGGTGATGTCCTCTCCTATTATGTCAGCACGAGGAGGTGTGCTCTATACTTTCTCAAACTGGAGTGATAATGCGGCATCAGAGGCCGATACCTTGGCAACATTTCTTGAGCTGATATTAGGCTTCTTACTAGTAAGTGCTGACTGGGAAGGTGGAGGTGCTGTCTCCCCATTGCAGAACCACTCAATTATACACGCCAAGATGCAGAGGAAATGATGTTCACATCAACAGAGATCATTAACAGATGAAAGACCAGTGTATGTGAGGTGAAAAGAACCAGTTCCTTCCAGTTCAGCCGGGGCTTTCTGTGTTGTCTCTGCTCTCTGTGGGAGATTGAAAAGGCATTTGTTGAAGCAGTTTGTTCCCTTTTCTTCCCCTTTAGACCTACCCCTCCACATGACATATCCCTCACTCTGCTGAAACAGCCCAACCAGGTTGCAAAGCATTCACCCTTCACCAGCCTTGATGTCTGGACATGCAACACAACAGCAAAAGCTGGACAGCTGCTCGGGTTCAGTACAGGTGCCTTATTTTCCTGTTTCTCCAAAGGTACAGGTCTGTCTGCATCTGAGGGAGTGTCACTCTCCAGCTCTCAGCTGTAATTGATCTACTTTTGACCTAGTCAATGCTGTTATTCATTTAGGCATCTTGGAGTCATCAGTGGATTTTCATTTGGGAATTCTTTCTGTGTACAGAAAAAAAATCACCTGCCTGGAGACAGCTGTATTTTCCTGTTTCAGTGTGTACCCTTCTACCTATTTATACTTTGGGCTAGAGCAGTCTAGCATTTAAAGCAAGGGATGAAATACTGGGTGGCCCGTGTTCTGCACCCAAATTTCTCATGATGTACTGTTTTGCGCCTTTATACAAATGGTTTAGCATTTAGCCTAGGGAAAGAGCTGGGATCTGAAGAGACATTCAGCAATAACTTTAGGAGTCATATTTTGCCTTCTGGGCCTGTCTCTCCATCCATACAATGAGCATAAGGATTTTTTTATTGAGGTCTGTTTTGCACAATGGATCCAAAAAAAGGTTTCTACACTTTTAATAACTTCTTGAAAAAAGGCAACTACCTGTCAATTTCTTGGGTTCTGATCATAAATATTAAGAAGGATGGAATTTTAGAAAAGAACTGGACTGAGCAGTACCACTGCATTATCCCTTTTACATTGCCACAGCATCCTCACGTTACAGAGCTCATAAAGAAAGGAAAGATAATGAACAGGCCCCTATCATTACCATTAATAATAAAAACAATATAATGTATTTTTAAAACTTTCCTTAATGCAACAGAAGCCCAGTCATCCCGACATTCAGATTATCCTATCTTCCGAAACACACACACACACACACACACACACACGTGTGTATATATATATATATATATATATATATATATATATATATATATACGTGTCATCAGGGAAATTCAGACGCTGGACCTCCCCCATGAACCTCATTTCTCCAGAGGGGCCAGTCCCCTCCCATGACTCTTTTCACACAGCCACTCCCCAAGCTTCCTGGCTGCCTATTAAGTTGTGTTTTCCCTTGCACCAGTGCTGGCCCTGGACTCCGGCTACATGTGCTCCCCCGACCCTCATCAATTCTGCTGTGCCAATTGTTGAGTTTCTTTCCTGGTACCTCTTCCCACATACACCAAACTCTCTGCTTTCCTCTTTTCTCACCCCCTTCCATTTACTCCACTCACATAATTTTGTACCTGCTTTGAAATGTAACTGTTAAAGCTCTTGGTAGAAGGTGAATATTTGCCCCAAAGCAAATGTCCCTCCCTCTGCAGACACAAGGCAGACCCGCTCTCCTGATTAGCCTGAATTGCTTTCAATTGACTAACATAACAAGCTGCTGCTGCTTTTTCTTTTTTTTAAATTTGAAAATGGAAGGGACACTATTAGGAAATTTACATTTGCGAATATGATATTTAATTAGCAATATTAATAAATTAATAGAACTAAAGGACCTTGTTGAGACTCCAGATTAATAAAACATGCTCTAGCTGAGTAAATGAGGTGAGCCAGGCATGCGTTGCCCGTAGAGGATACAGGGGAAATCTCACTCATGAAACAACCCTTACAAAAGGAGTGGGGGCAATAGCAAATTGGGGCAAAGCTTTTTCTATCTTACAGTATCTCTCAGGCTTCAATACTTACCCTTCTCTATTCTGCCACAATACTTTAATAGGAAATCAGGTACAGCTTGTCTGCCCACCTCTCTCTTTAACCTGCCAAGAAATCGAATGAGTCAGTGGCAGGGAGTGAAGGAGAACCAATGCTTGGAGCTCTAAGGTAACAACAAGAACAGTGCAGGGCAAATGCCTAGGAATATTTGGTCAGATCCATAGAAAGCAATAAAGGAGACTTACAGCATTTTCTGATCTGATCTCTGCTGAACGTGGAGCACACAGTGTCACTCAACTATGGCTGTGTCCAGCTTGGTGTCTCCAAGGCACTTGGAGGATTTGCCTCAGAGGCACCCTCAATCCTGTGGCACTCAGAGCAGGTCCATGTGGGAGCAATGTCTCAGCACAGGCTCAAGAAGGGATGCAGGACAGCAATGTCACTGTGGGCTCAGATGAGAAGACTGACCACTTTAAGCAAAGGTCTGGCACAGCATGAGATAAATTGCTGTGAGGTTCATGGGGGTCAGACCCAGCCAGGTGTCCCAGTCTAGATGTATACCTGTCCGTGCTTTGTAGCTTGGATGCTAACCCAAACTTGTGGCCAGTCCTCTGCCACTCACTGATTCACCAATCCTCAGGGCACTTCAGCATGTTGTAATTTAGGCACACCCAATCTGGGGACATTTCTGTGCCCCATCTTCCATGGAAAAACTTCTCAGAAGAATGTGGTACAGTCCTTTTCTATACTGCTTCTTTAGTGTCCCAACATATACTGGGACATCAGGACTCTGGGGATCCAGTCAAGCGGGATACTCCAGTGCCAGGTGACTTCAGTGACTCAGTCTGTCACTGAGTCTGGGGCAGAAAGACTGTGCTTCTCTGTAGTCTATAGATGTATGTGGATAATCCTTTGCAGTGTGATGGCTGAGAACCATCAACTTCATGGACATGTCTTAGCTAGTACTATTATGTCTTCATGCAGCAACCTGTGCAGCCTCTTACATTGATCCTTGGCTCTGGAGGCAGGGCAAAGAAGAAGAAAGCCCTCCAGGAGCCAAGGTAGCAGTCAAAGCAGTATCTCTCCTTGAGCCTGTGTGACATTCACACACACCATTGTGAAGTCACACTCTCCTGCAGGGCATAGAAGAGGTGATTATGTATAAATATATTGAGCACTCTGGCTGGTTCTGCTGCAGTCTTAGCAGTGAAGCACTGGGACACCACAGAACTGTGGCTCTCCCTGTGCACACCAAGGGGTTATGGTCAGTCTCAGCACCTAGGAGGGATCCCAGAGAAGGGCAGTGAAGCTGGAGGAGGAGAAGGCAAACATTAATTGTCTGAAATAACTTTGAGGGGTTTTGTAAAGCTTTCTGCATGCTTGGTTCTCATGAACCAACTCTAGATTCAAAACCACCCAGCCAGATGCTTCATGCGCCTGCCCCTGGAGCACACACAGGTGCTTTTCATCTTTGGCATTAATACTTAATAGGCAAATCTCAGTGTCCCTGTTCTCCTCTACATATTTGGGATATTATAACATGTGTGACATTAGTGGTTCGTCCCACACTGTCAATCCTTAAGAGTAAAGTGTATGGAAAACTCTCCCAGGGTAGGCTCTCAATCCTGGAGAAGCACTTTTCTTTGGTGTGAGGTACAATGACCTGCAGGGTGCAAGCAGTTTTCTTCTAAAATTGAACAACAGAAGATAAGGAGAGAGATGTGATTAGTTTGCCTGATCCTACAGTGGCTCAGCTGCACTGCTCCTATCTTCAGGGATGGCTTGTCCACACTCTGTGGTTTGTGCTATGCTCCTGATGCAAACACTTCCACTAATTGTGGGAAAGTTTACTACTAGAATGGCATGTACACAGGCCTCTTGGAAGAGGTGGAGTCCCAGGAACAATTAGGTCACAGCATAGGTGCTTGGGGACTCTGGCTTGCAATGCCACCCTTGGTATACAGACAAGTATATGGGAGGTGTGGCAGAAGAAGGAAAAAAGAGAAAAGTTGTCTTGGGTGGGGTACCAGAAGTAGAAATGGGTAAGAAAGGCATGAACTCATAGATGCAGGCAATAATGGAGCTCAGCAGCATGTGGATGTGAAATATGCATTGGGATCATCTTGGGATAATGGAGAAGTCCTAGTGTAGGCAGTCATTAATCTTGGAGATGTGGGCCTTGATGAGGCACTCTGAAGCTTAGCCCCAAGGTGGGGCTGCCTTTGATGGCAGTGAGCACATCCACAGGTTGTATGTAGAGCCATGCCTAAAGCAAACAAGGGTATCTCTGTGGGAACTACCTCCTGCCTCACCCTGTGTGGTGGGCACTTTGGCTTTGGACAGAAAGGCTGCCCTTCTGAGGGTCTGCAAGGTTATCTGTGTGGTCTTCAGGGAAAGAATGGGGCTGCTGAAAGGCTTCCAGGTGGGGCTGTTACTATAGGCCATTTCTTGGCAACATCTTGCAGGTTTGTAACCCTTGGACCTTGGGGTATGGAGATCCAAGGCCTTTGTAAAATGTTCTCTGCAATGTTCAGTCTTGCTTTTCTTCTCTCCTTCTCATCCATGGTTTATGGAGCACTAGGAAAATTCAGTAGCAGATTCAAAATACCTGGTTTGGGTGTTCATGGCCCATTCCTATGCCTGACAAGAATCCTGAGAAAGAAATCCTGATCAATGCATGCTGCCCCAGGCATTGCTGCTTATCGCCCTTTGTGTGGGCCTGACTCATCCTAGAACAGTGAGCATACACCATCTGAGCTCCCACAGACATGCGGCTCTTCCCCTGCATCTCCTTCCTGACCTGCTCTTCCTGTCCTGGCTCTTTCCTGAGCTCAGGTTGCCAGACAGGGTGCTGCTTTTCTGGAGTATAGGCTATTCCAGTGCCATCTTCCTCTGTGACTCAGACCCAGTACCACTCATGAGAAAGACCAGGATCATAAGCTTTTCTTTTCACCACTATCCTGTTTAATCCTCTACTTCTGGTGAAAGACACATAGTGAAAGCTGGTAGGAGCATCTGGGTTTGTTCACTAGCTGGAACTCTGTCCTGGTACTTGGAATTGACAATCATGTAAACGACAAGGAAGGAAATTGTTGGCAGAGGAGAGACTGGAGGGAGGGTGTTTTCTTGTGCAATACCTGAAGGACTGGGGAAATGATCATCACATCCCTGAACATGACTCTTGAGGCCATGGTGTTCAAAGGGTCACTTCAGTTTGTCCTGTGAGTGGTTTGAGGCACAGCCACCTGCACAGAGTCCCACTCTAAGCGCTCTGCAGGCCCATCTGAAGCCCTGTGCTCATACTGCTGCTGTGCAACTGGTGGGGGCTTATGGCATGATGGACTTGAAACCCCCTTTCCTACTGAGGGTGTGGTCCCCACAGAGGCTCCCAGCAGTCTTATGTATTGCATAGGTGTATAAGGAGAACAGCAGGGAAAAAACTAATTCCAGGCTTTCTCTGTCTGGAGAAGGTATTGTCATTGCCTGCCTGAGCACTGGAGTTTGCAAGGTGTAGTAGGACAGACAAGCTGCAGGGAATTAATTTCTCCTGTTCCAGGCACGAACAAAACTCTCAGTCTGTGAATAAAAATAATTTTGGGATGGTGCATCTTTGGAGAAAGTGCTTGGGCTGATGTAGCTGGAGGGTTGCAGACCTGTAGGATTATCTGTAATAGAGACTGCACAAGGCACATTCAGTCCTTTACAGGGTGGTTAATTCTGTGTGAAACTGGTTTGGCCATTATAACTTTTCACATGCATGTGTGTGAGGCTGACTTATCCAGCTACTCTCCACTGTTGTCTTACGGTATCCTCTCCTCTGTATAAGGATTGGAAATTCTGGCGGGCTTAATTAAACCATCTCAATAACTGCTCCTTAGACAGCCCTCCCTCCACCTCTCGCTCAGCCTGGGGTCTGCACCCGGGAGTCCGCCTGGAGAGCGCGGCCGGGCCGGCGCCGGCCCAAACCCCCCGCGCTCCCGGCGCTGCCTGCGGGACGCTCCGCACCCGGAGAGCCCCGCGGGGCTCCGCTGGGGCCGGGCCGTGCCTGCGGCGCCCCGGAGCTGGCGGGCAGCAGGGGGCGCCCGGGGCACGCCGGAGCCGCGGGCTCGGCTCCGCTCCGCTCGGCCCGGCTTGGCTCGCCCGGCTCGATTCGCTCGGGCGGGGGCTCGGTGCGGCCGCCGGTCCCTCGCCGCCAGAAAACGCCCGCACCAGCCACCACGCTGTTTTGACAGCTCGGCGGAGCGGCAGTTTGAGTGAGTGCGGAGGCTGCTCAGCCGCGCAAATGCTGAGCGAGGCTCAGCGTCGCACAAAACCGGACTTGGTCACCCTCGGCTCCCTCGGCACACCCCGCTCGGCCGCCTCCCGCCGTGCCCGGCCGCAGCTCCGGCCCCCGGCTCGCTCCGCTGCCTGGTGCTGTACAGGAACCGGAGCTGCTGCTCCTGCCCCCATGGTTTCTATAAAGCCTGGTTATATAAAGTTTAATTATAATACTTGGCTTCCGCGTACCGCTTTCTATCTGCAGATCTCAAAGTGCTTTCTAAGCATTAAACAAGCCTCACAATGCCCTCTCCCGTCTTCATGTAGGAGGGTTTGCTACACCCGTCCCTGTATTTATTTTAAATACTATCAGGAGAAACTGAGGTGCAGAGATGGGAAAAGGCTTGCCCAAAATCATCCAGCACGTCAGTGGCAGAGCTGGATGCAGAACTAAGAAGTCTCCTTAATTGGTTCCTATCTTTAATTCTTCAGGAATGCTGCCTTCCTTTGGGAACAGCTGTGCCTGGGATCAACTTTTGGGGGTTTGGGGATCTAACTGGCCTCTGTGCTGATCTGCAGAGAAATGCCTCAGTGACCTACACACAGTTTATAACAAGGCTCTTCTCCTTTTAGGAGCTATTCCTCTATCCCTGCTCAGAAAGTTCAGGCCAAAGCCTGCCCACTGCATGTGGTGGCTTTACTTGACCTCATTTTATGAACTGCTGGGAAGGAAAGAGTGGGACAGCTCAAAATCTTGCTGTCAGCAGCTGGGGAGCCAGTTTGGCTCTAGTGCATTTGTACCTCAGAAGGGACCATTCTCTGGCATCTTCTTTCCCATCCCCCTTCATGAAAGGTCAAGGAAATGAATGGGACAGGGAGATGTGCACGCCTGTAAATATTTAGCAAGCCACTCGCTTTTACATTGCAGATTTTGCTCTATGGCATGGCTGTTAATATCAGTGAGGCATTAGCTCTGAAAAGCACCCATCACACTGTTAACACTGAAAGTGCTCCATCAAAGCAGCCTGCCGTGAATTACAGGGCCTGAGTTTGCTTCATTAGCCTGGAGTTTGTCCAGCAGGAATGTCAATCCGAGACCCACGGTGGAAGAGAAAAACACTAGTAACAAATTTAAAGAAGGAGCATTACCAGCAGAAGTGATACTACCCTGACAGAAGCTGGGACAGAGAACACCTTTATCTTGCCTGAAGAGATCTTGCCTTGACAGAATGCAAAAAGTTGCCCTGATCTGTTCCATCTTTATCAGAAACCACCTTATATGAAAAGTGTTTGGGCAGGGTGGAGGGACAGGACCATTTTCTTACACTCTTTGTCTGTGTTTGCAGAGATTTTTTTTGTCTCAGAGTAAGGAATGCTGAATTTCTGGTGCTAGGGGGAACCCCTATAATCCCTAGCCCTCCAGTTGCAGCCAATTGTGGTTATGTGTTGGGCTCAGGGTCAAAATTTGACTCAGATTTCGTTTCATTTGCACAAAGACTCATTGACGCCTGGGCCTAATGAACATCAATATTCTTAATGACAAGGAAAAGATCTGTTTTATGGGACCCCAGACAGGCAGCGTCTCCATGCTCCTTCTGCAGAATCACAGGAAAATAGTCCCAATCTTGGACATGTTTGGGTTAGCAGTGTTGCAAAGTTCAAGCCCCTCCACAGATAAGAGCACCTTTCTTGGGAATCTCTGTCAAAGTTTTACAGGATAAAGTGCTCTGCTGTCTTCTCAGCCTGGCTTCTGTATTTCCAATAAGAAATCCAATTTCATACATTCTTTCATTAGACTTGTGATGATACTGTGGATTTTCATGCCAGAAGATTCATAGAAACATGATGGGAATTTTTTGTTACTTTGTGATTTTTTTTCCCCCCTGCAAAGTAAAAAAATCAAAGAGAATTATTCTGGGAAAAAAAGAAAAAAAAAAAAAAAAGAAAAGAAAGAAAAAAAATTAAAAAAAAAAAAAAAAAGATTGCTACAACTGAAACACAAGATTGAATTGGTTGCATTTGTCAGGTTCACTTGTACTTCTGTTTTGGTTTTGGGGTGTTAGGTTATGGAGGGGTTTTTCCCATATAATTTTGTATTTCTATCCTCAGCCTTTTGCATCTTTGGCTACCAGATGTGTCCCACATTGAAGAATTATTTCTCCTCCCTAGAGTGAAATAAATGCAATCAATATGAGTATTGCTCTCAGGGCCTTGAAATATTACATTAATGTTCCATGTGGTGACATTTTAGCTGGAATTTTCAAATACATTATGATGGTTCAAATTAATATTTATCAGATCAGCTTTTATATTTTGCAAAAGAGAGAGAGGGAGAGAGAGAGGGAGAGAGTAAGCATTATTAAAATACAAAATGCAGATGAATTCCAAAATCGATGGTCCATTTTACCAGCACTTTCAAGGGACTGTGTTTTGCTTTCTGGGTTTGTTTTTAAATTTATTAGTTTTACAGGCAAATCTATTTATCTTCCTTCATTTTTTTTTCACCCATTCAGGGTTTTTCAGTTGTTTCTTTCTTTCTGTCTTCTTTATTATCCCAAAATGTAAATTATGACGTTAGCTAGGTTTTTTCTTTTTTCTTTTCAGTGATTAAATCTGCTACATGACATCTTTGTCCTTTCTATAAATTAAATCATCTTTGCTTTCCACCTTTAGCCACTGCCAGCAGCAATACTCTGATTGCCAGCAATAAAAGTCCTCACTTTACGGTCTTTATTTCCTACACAAAGCAAACCCCCCCCCTCCTTCTTTCCCTGTGCTTATAGTGCCTTTTTAATTTTTTTTATTTTGCTAAGGGGTTAGTGGGACTAACTCCTCTTTTCAGTGTTTCCCCATAAACAAGGAATTTGCAGAAAGAGATTGCAAAGGAAAAAAATCTAAACCACATTCCACTTTATTTCAGTCATTCCTAAACAGATTGTTCTATGAGGTGGAAAATCCAGGCAGATTAATGGTGTCATTTGTTTTGCTTTTTATATTTCTGTCTTCCCCCCCCCCCCTCCCTGCCTGCCACTTTGATTTGGTGAAAATGTTTGAAAAGTACCTTTTTTTGATTAAATGCAGTTTTAAAGATTTGCGGATTATCAGCTGAATTTATTTTTCTGAAACAATGCTGCTTGCAGAATAACACTTCTTTCCCCCTCCAACCATGGAAAATTGTAGGAACTGTCTGGGATCTTAACAGATTTCTTTAAAAGCGTTTGCAATTTGTACAGGAGAATTTTTGAGAGGGTTAATATTGTGGTATAGAGCTGAACAGAACTTCCTAACTTTTCCCATTCTCAGCTATTTTCTATCTCTGCAATGGTTTTACTCTAAGAACATGTCTGGAGTTTGTGACATACAGACAGCTACAGGAAAAAATACATATGTATGTGTTTGTACATGAGTGTGAATATATATATACGGTATATATGTAAAAAAACCATTTTTATAAATGCACGCAAATGCACACTTGCATGGTCTCCCATTCTGTCTCTGGGTGCATAGATATACATACTCCAGGCTGCCCTTCCTATTTTCCTTCAGTGCTGATCTGGGCAAAAGAACGACAGGAAACTTGAAAAAGAAAAGGAGGAGGAATCGATTGTTCGACCCGCACTTGAACTCTCCTGAAAGAGATAAAGCAGAATTTTCAATAGGTCCCCTGCCCTTTTCACTAGGAGGGAAAGAGGAGAAGAAAAACAAGAGATATTTATATGACAGGCGCTGCTGAAAATAGCATTTCAGAGCAATAAAAGAAAAAAGGCAAAATGGTAAAAAAATCCCCCAAACTCAGAACAACAGAGAAACTCTTTTTCTTGTCCTCCCCAACAGTCGCATGAGCAGCTCATCCTGGAAATGCATGCATGCCTCCTATAGATCTGTTTGAAATTATAGTTGTCATTGAGAGTGAATTTATGCTTCTATTGATCTGCAAAAGGAAAATATTAAATGGTTTGGTTTTGATCTTTAGCTGACCCTAGGGTCAAGGGTAGCCTAAGATTAGTATTCATAGAATTCATCACCAAATTGTAGTCTGCATCTACTTTATGCAAACATAGGGAAAACACTGGAAGATAAATACAAAGCAAAATGATGAACAATTTCACCAGCACCCACTCCATTAAAAATACAACCCTCAAACAATAAAAAACAGGGAGATATGTGCATGCACAAATCCAGGTAACTACACACAGCATACATGGGGAAATGGAAAGGAAATACAGGGAAGCACAGACACACAGACAGGGAATGACGCACATGGGAAAAGACACACGACTCGGAACAAATATCAATGCACAACTATACATGACCAGCTCAACACAGCTGCAAGGGAACATACAAAAAGCAAAACAAATATAGAAGGAACACTTCATATAGATATATATACACACACACACCCCTGGAAAAAGGTCCACTTCTGGGGTGAAAAAGAATATGTTCACAGATTCTCACACAAAGGCAAAACCAAGAAGCAAAACCAGATGCAGTTAAGCAGGTGCACATACTGATATGTGCTGACAAACACGGAGATACACAGTTGTAAACATGTCATGACACATACACAAATGCAGACACTTGCATTAGGCGTTGTGGATCTCCCTTGTCAGTAAGTGTGACACAAAGTTAGTGAAATGATAGGGAAAGAAATATAGCCAGGTATGAGTAAAATTGCTTGCCAAAGTCCTCCACAAGTCATCCCAGCTCAGAAATTCAGGGGAGAATGCTGATAAGTGTAGCAAAAACCATTTTACTCACTGACAAACATTCAAAGGCACAGGGGAATGTGTCTCACAAGGAGAATGAAGTCTTCTCAGAGGCATTTACAGTCCAAGCTGTAGCAGGAACACTCCTGCATGGACATAGTAAATGCTGTTTGTGCCCATAGGAGGTATCTGCTGAGAAATGAAAGCAAACTCAAAGAGCAGAAGGCCCAGTTCCCGACCATGGAGTCATCCCGGAGGCAGGGGAAAATATCTGTGACTGTTGGACCAAAACACCAACCCACAGCATCTCAATTTGGCACCACAGGCTGCTCACCAGCACCCTGGGAAACATAAGAGAAACTTGGTGCTTTCCAGGCAGATACAACAAATACTGAGAGGAGAGTAAAAGTTGGTTCCTGAGCTATTTCCAAGACTATGTCCTATGTAGTCTGGCAGCTGATAGTCAACATAGCCCCTTTGCACTTAGACTCTGCTTCTGTATTCTCGGTGTGGCTGAATATATACAAAAAAGTATAGAGCACTTGTAAGTGGGCAAAAATTGGTGAGGGAGAACAAAAGCATTGGTATTTATTTTTATGATCAGTTTTCCCCCAATTACAGATTTTTTGGTTAAAGAAAATGTTAAAAAATCTTACTTTAAAAAAGTATTTCCTTTTGGTATACAAAACAGCAACCTGAGCATTCACCAAAAATATAATCATATTTAATATTTGTTGTTTCGTTTATTTTCCTTGCTATAATTAAGATTTATATTTTACTGTGAAAGCCTCAACCAACTCTGAGGCCCATTATGCTTTGTACCATATAATTGTATTGCTAGAAACAGTCTTTGTCCTGAAAAGCTTGCATTGCAGGTGGAAGAGTAGAAAAAGGAAACAGGAGTATCTCTCATTTACCAGTGAAGCCCCAAGGAAGTGAAATGCTCAGGCTAGCCAAAGAGTCTTGGCAGAGCTAGGAACTGGAGCTGCATCTCCTGATTCACAGGCCATTGCTTCACAAATGAGATCATCCTGCTTTCCTGATTTAAATATCCCTTAGTGTGGGCTACTAGTGAGTTAGGATTTGTATGATCCAGTCCTGACACCCAATGAAAACGGTACTAAGTATGAACAGTGTTTGACCTAAACTTGAAGGGCTGTATCAGTGTCACTGTGCCATGAACAGCTCTTAGCCCTCATGTTGCTTGCCTGGCCTGGGAACACCCTGGCCAGTGTATACCACTTCCTCAGAGGAAATAATGTCTACCACCAGGAGCATTATTTTGTCAGCATAACCACCCTTGTGCTTGGGCTCCAGAAGTACAGTTACCTGGGAAGGATCCCAGTCCCAGCACTAGCCATAGCTAGTACTTCCAAATATATCTCTGTGGTAAGCACCTCTTGGTGTGTGTTCAAGGATGGCAGTGAGCACGGCTGTGCAGGCACCACTGGTGACAGCTGCAGGTTTGATGACGCTCTGCAGTAGGGAAGGGAGAGCATGCCAGGGAGCAGGGCTCTTTGAGGAGGATCTGGGAAACAACAGAGCAGGGAAGATGAAGAAGTGGTAAAGAGAAGGGGAAGGGGAAGGGGAAGGGGAGGGGGAAGGGGAAGGGGAAGGGGAAGGGCAAAGGAAGGGAAGGGGAGGGGGAAGGGGAAGGGAAGGGGAAGGGGAAGGGGACAGAGATGTCAGTGGACTTCCTCTAATAGTACACAATGAATATTACTGGAAACTGGTTCTGTAAGTCACTCGTGCATTGCCTGAATCCTCCAAAGTCAAAGAGTGCTGCATGTGTAAACTGCACAGCCTGCCCTGTACTAAAAAACAGATCTGCTACAGCAAAGAACCAGCACTCACTTATCATGACAGTAAGATGTTCTTTCTTACAGCTGCAGTACACAGCTAGCCACTTGCATGCTCTGTTTGGCAGATCACTGTCTTTTCAAACTGGTGAGGAAACTATACATAGCAATGACAGCATTTCCCAAAATCCTCCTCATGGTGGGAAAAGACTTCTATACAGGCTAGCTGTACAAAAATGGTACATCCTTTCCCAACACTACCTCAATAATATTAAATTTGTCAGAGACTGGTTGTTTTGATGTTGTGGATAGTGGAAATGCAGGTAGGAGAATAGAAGAGCAGATGAACACGTATTCCCTTATTCGTTCAGTGCATCCCAGTTTTTATGTTGTTTTGTAATCGTAGTCTTGATTCATCTACTGTACTTAAATAAATATGTATACTGGGCAGCTGCTTTTCCCCAGGCTGTCACAGAGTACGGATTCAATTGTGTTTTTATCCTTTTGGCAGACAGAGGAGGAGGAGTGTGAAAGAGGGAAGCAGCAAGGCACAAAGGTGGAGGCAGCAGAGGAAACTGCTGTTGTTGCTTCTGTTTCATTGTTTACTGTCTATAACTTTGTACAGCTTTTAACTCCACCGTTTGGCAAGAGAGCAGCTGGCACCACTTGCCTTTGGAGTGCATGTGCTGCCTGGAGAGAGACAGCCCGGATTAGCTAATGTGGGAAGAGATGGGATCTTCTCTCAGTGAAAACATAGGCTTGGAGCTTCGCACAGGCAGTGCTGAGAAACCTCTCAGGTCTGAACGACCCCTCTCCTCCTTGGATCTCTCATCCATTCATTGTTACGCTTCTTTTCTTATTACACAGGTTTATTTCAAAACAAACATCAGTAATTTTCTTCCCCATTAAAATACCATATAAACATCTTCCCTTTTGCCACCCATGGAAAGCCAGTACTCCTCTCTCTGCCTTAATATAGAACCAGTTTCCATAGCTCATGTGCTGTTGGCAATGCTCATTTTTAAATGGTGTTGAAAACTAAGTCCTTGTCGTTTGTCATTGTTAGACTTCCATAGCACTTTCTTTCTGCATAACAGCCCTAGCCTGGCTGTATTGACTGAATCCTAAGTGGCTGATGGCCAAAAATTTCTAGGTAATTTCAGTGGGACTTGATACTCTTCATATCTGGTCATAACTTGATCATATAATTTGGCTGTGTACTCTTAAAGAGCTGCTGTGGCTGGTGGAGTCATTCTTATATCCATAATAGTTTGTAAGGCACTTAAGGGTACCTTTGGATGAAAAGCACTAAATAAATGTTCAGCAGGATGAAGTTATTTATCCATGTAATCACCTGTCACTTCCACCCAATTTTTGTTCCTCCCTGTCCCATCCAATCGGCCGTATTATATGCTCATGCATATGGTCATGCACTCATCAATCCACCTTTATCCATATGCAGAGACACTCAAGTATTATGAGAGCTACACAGAAAGACAGATGCATGCATCTAATCCTTCTCTCCTCATCTGTCCTCATCCAGCTCCTACAGACACACAGCAACATTTTTTAAGCACTTAAGTGACTTAGGATTCTAAGTTTCATTTTGGAGAGAGTTTTAGGAGTTTAAATGTCGCTGAAAGTCAGCGAGATGTGTTCTCCAGATTAGAATTCCTCAGGTCTGTAAGTGTCATATTTTCAAAGTGCTCTCTTTATCTAAATATTCAAATAGGTACCTTGTAGATTATCAAAACTGTTTAAGATAGACACATAAATCCAAATGATTTTAATGTAGCTTGCCTTGAAAATTTTAAGACCCCTCTGGGCACTTATCTTTCAAAGGCATCTAAATCCTTTTGAAAAATTGGTACCAAGAGCCTCTAAGATCCTGTAAAAAACAGCTCTTAAGTTATTCACCCATAACCAAACACCAGAAGAGTGGCTGCTGCCTTAGGTAAATCTATATTCTAGCGATGCAGTTTATGAAAAAGGTTACTCTGGTATCTGTTTTAATTACCAAAATCCCATGATCTTGTAAAAATACAGCATGAAAATCTCTTGGCAACTCAGGCAGCAGGACCAGACCTATGCAGCTCCTGCCCACATTCCTGTGCCATATATGAGTCTCAGCAGAAAGTTCTATACAGCCCTATTTGTTATAATCATTGGAAGTCTTCATCGTTAACAGGCAGAAGTGCATTCACTCAACAGAATCCCCTGGTTGACAGGATTCCTAGCTGTGGTCAAGGAAAAACTTTGTGGGGACGGGTTGATGGCTCTGGTATTTGAATAAACTAATCATGTTTAGCAGACAGTCATTGGTGCTGGTTCTGGCATCCACCACTTTATGTAGGATTCTGCCAAAAAATCCCATAAAACAAACAAGATTTCCAGGAAAGAAAATGAAGCAGAAAATCCTGCCCCTCTTATAAATTATGTCCAAGTAGGCTGAGCTGGCAAGAATGCCATCAAGTGTGAAGTTCTTTCCGTTTTATGGATAGGAGTTCCCCAAAGACCATCTTCTTTCATCTTAGGGTTTTTTTCTCTTGAAGTTTTTTTTTTTTTTTTTTTTTTTCACTGGGGGTAGAGGGCAGATAGTGTGTGCATGATTTGGCTGGTAGAACCAAGAATCTGTCAGCAGAAAAAGGGCCGTCAGCAAGAGACAGTGAGCTGCAAATTGTCCATTTCTAAACTGCCTGTTCATCTGACACTTGCAAGCTCAGAAGCCACCTGTTCAGCTATCAGTCACCAAGTGAAAATGAAGCTTTCCTTAAATGAAGATTTTGACGTACAGAGAAAACTCAAAGAGAGAAAAAAAAAAAAAAAAAAAGAAAAAAAAAGGAGAAAAGGAAATTATTCTGAATTTACTCTACTGTAAAATGAGAATAGAAACTAAAGCTGAAGCCCAAAGGAAGGTTTTTACTTCTCCTTCTCCCCAAACTGTAATATAAGAAGTGCTTGTTCAAACAGCAGCACAAACATAAAATCAAAAAATACAACACCTTTCATGCAACATTTTTGCAGAAATCCAAAAGTGTTTCTGAAGCTGCCATCTCTCTTCTCCCTCCCCCCCAAAATAGTGGCAGATTTTTGGGGTGTGACTGACTCCTTGCTAAAAGAACACTCTGAATGTTAACAAGTGGTGTAGCTCTTTGAAGTTGTGAAACTAAAGAATGGATTAGCTGTGATACCATGTGCAGAGTAGGCTTTCCCCTTTCCATGCAAGGTCAAATTAAGAGTGGACCAGCCAGCGACCCAAAAGTAGACCATACTAAGCAGCTGATTATTTTTTGCCCTCTTCAGGCACACTGCATTCGCCTCTGAAGGAGAATTCAGGGCAGCAGCCAGCAGGGTTGACTCTTACGTGCGAGGTTTTTCTGGCTGACCACAGAGCACATAGCCCATGCGCCTGATCAAATAGCTTGGTAATTTCATCATTTCAGACTTTTATGGTTTTTCCAGTTGCTGCTGCTTTTATAAACAAGCATTTCGGTGACCTTCCCCTCCGGACATCAGCGCATTCAGCTCTGCAAGAATCCCAAGCTCTGAAAGTTTATAAATAAGCCTTCTATCAAGTTCCACAACAGGTGTGACCTCCCCCCCTGTCCTAAAACTGAACAGTTTCAACAAGCAAATAAAGACTGCACAGTCCTGTCTTAAAGGGGAAGCACTCTGGAGAGCACTGTATAGGCCCTGATACTCTCAGCAGAAGGATTGGCCCATTGCAAGAAGGGATTGTGTGGCCATAGTTTGGGGACAGCTGTTGTTTTTTAGGTGGCCCTTTTAACAAGTGCAAGAGACACAGAGTGGAATGGTGCTCACCACAACCTACATTAGCATGACATTCCCAGGCTGTCCCACACACTGACTCTGGAATTGATTATGGTGGGTTCTGAGCACTGTGTCTGCCTGGCTGAGAGATGAGATTACTGGGAGATTTTTGTCATAAACAGAAGATGCGCAACCAGAATCTCTTCAGTTTGATTTGGCTTCCTGTCAGTATGTCAATGGCACATTGGCAACACTGAGTGGAGAAGGAAGGAATGAGTTCTCTTGCAAAGTGGACCATCTCATACTTATCTGGATTTGCTTATTCTCCTAATTTCTGGCATGTAACTGTATATGCATTGAGTCTACTCCTTTTATGCTGTCTTCACAATGTTAGAGGGAAACCAGGGTCTTGAAGAACTGAAATCTGAGCTTGCAGTTTCGTTCTGTGGATGAGCACCTCAAAAGCTGAGATTGAAACAAGAATGAGGCTTCTGACTTTGTAAGAGGCTCTTATCGATGCTCTCTCCCTCCATTTAGCTCGACATGGGAAGGTTCAGGTTGGACATCAGGACTTATTTTTTCACTGATAAGGCAGGTTAAGCATTGGAACAGGCTGCCCAGGGAGGTGATAAAGTCATCATTCCTGCAAATGTTCAAGAAACAACTGGATGTGACACTTAGTAGTACAGTTTAGTTGGCATGGTGGTATTCAGTCAAAGGGAGGCCTTGGTGGTCTTGGAGAAGTCTTTTCCAACCTTAATGATTCTGTGATTCTATAATCTCACCAGAAACTGTGGAACTGAGGAATTCATCAATGGGAAATACTATTTCTCTCCCTGTGTGTTCTACAAAACTGCGTGATATTGTCTGATTATACATTACATTACACTTACATTTCAAAGGATATAAATGACTTAAAGTGTCCAAATGGTCTTCTTGGTATAGACCATTGTACCATATAAAATAGCCGTATGGTATTCAGGGGAAAATGCCATTGAGATATGGAGATAGCGGAACATAGGGGGCACTTTCATCCCAATATAAACAGTGGTAAGTAGATCTCAGTATCATTGTGACAGAGATTGACAGGAAAATACTCAATAAGTACAGCTGAGGATGCCACTGTGGCAAAGGAGAGAGGAAGATCCATCTGCTCAGTGCAGTGAAAGGAATCAGTACAATCCGTGTGATGGGGAATACCTGGTACAATCAATATGTGCCATAGTGTTATGAAGCTAGTGTGATGGTGTACTGTGGGACAAACAGAATAATTCCACATTCAAGAGGTTTAATATGGTCAATAGATATGAGGAATGCAGTGTAATCAACTGGGAAAGGGATTGAATGTTGGGGGATGTGGAGGTGATAAGGATGTAGTCAATGGGACATCAGGTCTTCTGGCTTTCAAGCCTCATGCTCCCTGTTCTTGACACTGCTAAGTGCTTTAAAGAATATTTTTTATTACATATAAACTATACAGTTTGCGAAGTGTGAGCATGTTGCTGTGGTGCACAAACAGTGTCAGGGGGGTCTATCACAATGAATTGTGCTTGTCCATGTAGGGCAGGTAAGTGAGTGAGTGGGGTGTGCACAAGTGATAAAAGGAGTGAGGAGTCAGATATAGAGAACTGGTGGTCGTGCTGCAGGTCTCATGCTGCAGTTCCTTTTCTGCAGCATTATGGAAAGATTTGGTTCTAAGAACATCCTGAGTAACCTACAGAAAACAATAAGAGCAGCCATTTGGCTCATGGTGAGCCTCATCCCTTCTAATGCACTTGTGGTCCCTCTGGGCCACATCTAATTACTGCTCAAACACAATAGTTGCAACTATGCATCATGCCAAAACCATTCAGAATGGGCCTCACACAGTGAGATTTGTTGTCAGTCTTGATGATTTTTTTTTTCATAGTGCAGGTAAGAAAACTTTTTAAACCCCAATTCCATTCAGGGATCTACAGCATCTGCATCTAACTGGCATCTGTCAAATCCCTAAGAGATTCTAAAGAGTGGGTTACTTCAGAGCTCCATGAGGATAACTGAGTATCTTCTATTTTGGTAAAAAGATAAAGACTTCCTTCTCAGGAAATCTCTGCACACAGAAGCTTTTGGTGTGGACAGATTTTGTCCTCCACTATAATCAAAGTCCATTCCTCCCTTTCAACTTAAGTCATCCTCTGGACTGAAGTTATCACTAAGGGCACTTTGACAAGAAGGAACAAGCTTGCTCCTGTGATTGTGTCTTTGAAAAGGCATTTAACCAGGTGTATAAACTCCCATTTGAAAGCAAACTAATGTTCCTGTTTGCTGCTACAAGAGCTGAGTAATCTGAATCCTTTATCTGACATTATAAGTCCTGGTTGTCATCTCCCCAGTAAAGTTTTACCTTCAAAAATTTAGCATTTTTTAGGGGTTAGTGTGGTCACCTAGACCAAAAAAAGATAGTGTCATGCTTCATACAGGTGTATGGCTGTAAGATGGCTGTCTGCTTGTACACATGTATATGCATGTATATGCAGGGATGTAGATATGTGTGTGTATATATGTATATACATTATCTGGACATTTATAGCAAGGTAACTGGATGTATACAAGCTCAGTCTGTGGTAGTTCAAACATAAAGAGCACCCTGGTGGAGGACTCACACTGCTTAAGAAAGGATTTAATACTCTACTGGAGTTCCCTAAGCACAGGGAGGTCCAGCACTGGTGGGAAGGGCAGTTGAAAGAGTGCAGTGCGAAGAAAGTAAACACACAAGGAACTAAAGCAGCTCTATAATATGGCCAGAAAACCATGGGTGTCCAGGAGACAAGCCTACATTCAGAACTCAGTGCACTGAAATCTCTGGTCACTAGCAAAAGCATTTGAAAATAAATATAGACACAAGTTAAAATTATACCATTTTTGACAAAGTAGATAGTAGTTGTAATATAATGAGGCACTGTAGAAAAAATGCCCCACCACCAAGTGAGCACTTGCTGGGCGGATTAACCAGCATTCCTTCTCCTCCATTGAGTGGTGTCACAAGCTAATAAATATTTCAGAATTGGCTGTATTCAATCCAGCCCTTGTCCCGGTTGACGTCTGTTCTCTCAGTTTTCAGAAGGAGACAGGTGCAGAAGGATGAAAAGGGATTTAATTACTAAACATCCCCTACTCCCAGAATCCAAACACATGCTGTACTGTACATACACACCACACCTACTGTACTCACAAGCTCATATAATACTCATGCACACAGAGTCACACCTACTGCACTCTGCCAGGCACCTTACCAAATCCACATTGCACACAGATTATGTTTTGGAAATAGAGGATTCACACTGCACTGCAACAATGTGTTTTGGCCATTGCCCATGGAAGGTACACCTGTGTTATAACATGTATTCCTCCTCTGGAGCCACACATCTGGTTACAGAAATGCAAGAAAGACAGAAATTACTTCTTTGTGCCCTGCTTATGGCCAGACTCTAAAAGAATAAGAGTTGAATCTAGCTCCTAGACAGAAAATAGGCTTTTTTTCCCCCTTTTGTTGCTGAATGTCACCAGGTAGTCCCTCACCTGCAGCAAGCATACTATATGTCACTTATTTATTAATACATGTGACTTATTTACTCTATTAATAGTTTCTGTTACACACTTTGCTCTGAAATAAGAAGTGTGCAAAGGCCCAAACAACAGCCTTTACAATCCTGTTCTTACAAGGCCAGATTTTCAGATATTTTGCACCCACAACTGAGTCTGTTTTCTAGAGCTCCCAGGTAGACACCACACCATAAGGGGGGTAAGTGGTGCTGCTTATTCCATTGATATCTAGGACACTGCTCTGGGGCGCTATCTTCTCTTCCAAAGACTTCCTGCTTTTTGACAGGGAAAATCTAGTAGCACTTCTCACAGTAACAACAGACTGGAAATTGTGGGCAAATTTCAGTGCAAAAACCTGTATTCAACCTCTTTAAGTTTTCCTGGCACTTTCAGCTACTAACAAGACACTCCTTCATTTCCAATTCCAGGCTGTGCTGGTGTAACTGTTCCTGTGAGCTGCTGAGCAGCAGTTGTGCTCCACCACAGAGACAGCTGCATGGCACAAAGAGCAGTGGTAGGAGCATGGCCAAGCTGGTGGTGCCTTGGTGGGGGCTTGGGAGATAACAGATCTTTCTCAGATCTGTCCCTTGCCAATGGAAGAAGTCAGGATTTCTTATGCCAGTTGCCTCAGTTTCATCATCAGTAAAATGGCCAGTAATATGAACTTCTTTTGGAAAATGATTTGAGATTTTCTGAGCTAGCAGATACTAGAGTGCTCAGAGATCTTCGAAGGACTCCTGAGTGTATCCGTGCAGTATATTGCTGTTACTGGATAATTTAGGCAGCAAAGATAGAAAAAAAGAACAGAGTTGAAGAAAGGGAAAGTTTAGTGTTCCAGCAGTCCTGCTCTCACTAGAATTATACTGTTGACTCCTATCTCAGCAGGATCAAGACCAGGGAGTTCAAGTTGTAGGTAGTGGCAAAGACCAAAGAAATCAAAGGTGATGGATAATGAAAGGAAATGGTTTTGTGTCTGGGCTAGAAGGGGTTTCCAGATAATGTATCACTTAGGTCAAATGAAGAACACCATTGGCTTTAGAGTGAGGTAATTAGTGTATCAGAAAATTGGGGGAAGTTATGTATGTTTTTAAGATGGGCTATTAAAGCAAGCCATGAATTATGGAGAAGAGAAACTGCTTTCTTTGTTTTATTTAAGTTAACCTTGGACAGCAGAGAAAGAACTTGAGGATAAGGTTTTCTGGGACACATGTTCTTGTATGAGCACATGTGGTTGCAATATTAGGTCCCTCATTGCATCTCATATACTGCAGACACATGTTTATTTGCATGTATGTGCATTCATGCGCACACACAGACCAGAGTCTGTAAATGTTCTTGCTGCATGTGCACACTACATATAGGCATATGGGAACTTCTTATCCTTTATATACAAACCTCCCTACACATTCACAATAGAAGCAGCCAGACCTGGTATGTGTCACACAAATAGCTGGAATAGTCTACTTAAATGTTGCACATAGAATGACATGTGATAAATATAGCCTGTTCCCACCATGCCTATACCACTTGAAATACTTCTGCAGACTCATTTAGAGATGCACAGATCCTTTATTACAGTAATCTTAGGTTTCATTGCCATCCACAAATCGTAATCAAAATTTATACTATTTTTGAACAAATATTTGTGTAAGTGATACATACTGAGCTAAAGTCCTGTGCAAGTTCCCACATGACCCATGTTGCAATCTGCACTAACTTGCAAATTCTGAGCTTACAAATTTTGCCTGTGTGTCTGCACAGACGGTGCACTGTGTTTGCATATACTCTATTGATGGGCAGTGTCCTCTCAGAAAAAAGTTCTGTCTTTCCTTTAGTAATCTGTGGAATTATTCAAATGCTGAATTGTACCTCATTCTCCATTTCACTGGAGAGTTTTTAGAAAACTTCCAAGGAACCTCATTTCCATAAAATTTTATAGGGGTTTTATGGAGGAGATGGGCTGCTTAGCTAAAAACAGGAGTGCTAATTAAGTTGATTCTACTCCCATTGTTCGTTGGCTCTACTGTCTACATGACCATAAGAGTATTAATTTGATTTCAAGTATATAGTGTGTTTGTTTCCCCAAACTGTTCTGTTAGTCTCTGATGCTCCACATACTTATAGACAGGCTCGAGTTCTGGTGCAGGGAGACCTTTGCGGCCCCAGCATGACTTAATGGATTTGCACAGCATTGCTTATTGTGAAGAGACACCTCAAATTTGAGGAACCAGAGCTTAAAACTGTTCTTTTGTCTACAAGATTTCTCAGGAAAAGCACCCAAAAATGCAGTTAATTTAAACAGGCAGATTCTCAGCATTTCATAAATGAAATAAAATTTTCCTGTAATTTGGGAAACATAAGTGGAGCTGCAGGTGTCCTAGTAGGAAGCACTCGTTTGTGGCACTGGGGCTTTACTGGCATGCTGCTGCCGAGGGAATTGGTAGGGAACTGGGCACCAGGCAGTGCCTTGTCTTCTCTTTGGGAATATGATAACTACTGTAAAGCTCTGTAACAGTCCACGTCACGGGGTTATATCTGCATCCTGGAGCAGAGAGAAATAGACCTGACTCCAGTTTTGATCTTTGCACCCATTCATCTTAATTATGACCCATATTCTACTCTGCAGCTGGCAATTTGGGCTAAATATGTAACTGACGTGGGCATGTGGGAATCATTTCTTTGATTTCAGGGACCAGGACAGGATATGCATTGCCCAAATTATTTGTGTTTAAATCAGGACTCTTCAGTAAATATATGTGCTTTTTTTATTATTATTATTATTATTATTATTATTTTTCCCACCCATCCCAGAATAGCAGATTAAGTGATAAAGTAAACCACAGATTTCCAGAAGGGATGATAGGAAAGAATAAACACTTTGCTTTAATTTGGTTGTAAAAACACCAATTTAAAATATTACACTCTGTTAAATAGGACTTTTCTGTGGCCCAGAAGTTTTTTGTCTGTACAGTGTTCTGCTTGGTTTTTTTTTTACCCTAGAGGGACTAAACATATCTCCTGTTTCTGTGTGAAATAGATTGAGCTTCATCAGGATAGAATTTAGAAATATTAAATTATGAAAACGTTGAGGCTTTTGCAGAAACATTCCTATGTTAAGGATGAGGTCCAGAAAGTAGGAATTCAGTTGCAAGAAATAATGACCCTAAACTTCAGGGAAAAAAAAATATATATATTTAGATTAGCCATTAGGAAAAAATTTCTTGCAATAAGGATTGTTAGACATTGGAATAGATTGTCTAGGTAGGTTGTACTATCTCCACCAAAAGAAGATTTTTCAGAACAGGCTAGGGAAACAAGGATGTTGTGGCTGTCGCCGGCCCTGCATAGAAGTGAGTGGCCAAAGTCAGTGACCTCTAGTGCTCCCTTCTAGTCCTATGTTCCTATTATATTAAAGGTCTAAGATTTAGCATTGCTTGGGTTATGGCTAGTACAGTGATATGTGTAATTGGATGGATAGTTGGATGTTGAGGACACATATATCCTTTCTCACATTAACACTAGTCATGGTTATGGTCCATCTAAATTCCAATGCATTGCTTAGAAAAATGTGCCCTTTAATTTCCTAATACAACAGCTGGGTAAATTCTTCTACTTGCAGCTAAAGGGAAAAAAAAGGAACCCTTGAAATGAATTTTTAATACAGATTTGAGTGGGATTGCAGCAGGCGCTTGTGATCTGATAATTGCACTGGATCAGCCACAGTCGTCATCTTTTTTTTCCGTTTAGAAATTTTGTGTAAGACTTCAGTGCTGGGAAAAGTTCTCAGGCTGTGTGCTTACAACAGGTAGCTGGAGAATGGGGGAAATGGGCAGCAGCATGGACAGGGTGGGCTCTTAAGGGCATGGGCAGCCAACAGCTGCCAGTTCTCATCCCTTTGCATCCAGTCAGTAGAGGGAAAGTCAAGAGAAATTCTCACTGTTTATTTAATCTGTGGCCTGTACTAACATTGTCAGAAAAGGTGATTCAGATGGCTGAGTCCAAAGGACTAAACAAAAAAAGATAGATAGATTGATAGATAGATAGTTAGATAGATAGATAGATAGATAGATAGATAGATAGATAGATAGATGCACACATACACACACGCATATATAGATATAGAGATAAAGATAAATAGATATATATGTTGTTTTAAACACAGACACTTCTTTTCCTTTATTCCTTGCTTTCCAAAGCAGGAGTATTGTAGGAGCTGCTGTTTGGGCAGCCACTGACTTTAAAGTGCAAGTGAAACTTTGAAAGGTTTTTCCCCTTCAGTGCAGCCTTTATGGGTGGTTCACAGAGTTTATTTGCAACCCACTGAGGTTAATCTCTCTATTCCCAGTGTAAACACAGGCAGAGGCATGCTTGCTTAGATGGCAGCTCAGAGGAGAAGACAACCTGGCCACTGATTCACAGCCTATGTTCTTCCTCGGTTTTGGAAGATTCAGGCTAAAGTCCCCTAGGCAAAAGTTATCCTTTGGAATACCCCGTGAAAGGGTATTGGAATTGTACTTGAAATGTATTTCCCGTTTTTGTTTTAAGGCTATCCCATATTCATTACAATATCTTAGTGTCTTTCCTAATTGACACTAGAACATATTGGCTGATATTGCTATCAGTGCATCCTACTAGTGAGGCAGAGCTTGGATCAGCCAAAGAGTGCTTTTGTTGGCTTGGCATGGCTTAAATTAGTTTCTTGAGGGAAATCAGCTATCTTGGTAAAAGCACTTTGGTTCCTGATTCACTGCAGCTATACTACAGCTTTTTGCCGTGTAGAAATACAGTTAAAAAATCATGGCCCTAATTGACATTACCATAAATAATTTCTAGCATGGGCCTGGCTCTGAGTAAATGGGGAAGTATAGCAAGAAAAGTATCTGTGTCCTATTACCAGCTGCCCTAAGCCAAATCTTGCCTTGAGATCTTCCCAACCTTGCTTCTGCAGTTTAACAAAACAGGCTTTGTGAGACTGGTACAATCCCCAGCAACTGGGAATACAGTGGTAACCACAGAAGGAAATATAGGCTCGTTTTCCCCCTCAGTGTGACAACTAATATGACAGTTGGGCTATGAGATGAAGGGCAAAGATTGTCTGTGCTTTGCTATCCTGGTCTTGTCTTTCCCTTTTCCCTTTTCCCTTTTCCCTTTTCCCTTTTCCCTTTTCCCTTTTCCCTTTTCCCTTTTCCCTTTTTTTCCCTTTTCCCCTTTCCCCTTTCCTTTCCTTTCCTTTCCTTTCCTTTCCTTTCCTTTCCTTTCCTTTCCTTTCCTTTCCTTTCCTTTCCTTTCCTTTCCTTTCCTTTCCTTTCCTTTCCTTTCCTTTCCTTTCCTTTCCTTTCCTTTCCTTTCCTTTCCTTTCCTTTCCTTTCCTTTCCTTTCCTTTCCTTTCCTTTCCTTTCCTTTCCTTTCCTTTCCTTTCCTTTCCTTTCCTTTCCTTTCCTTTCCTTTCCTTTCCTTTCCTTTCCTTTCCTTTCCTTTCCTTTCCTTTCCTTTCCTTTCCTTTCCTTTCCTTTCCTTTCCTTTCCTTTCCTTTCCTTTCCTTTCCTTTCCTTTCCTTTCCTTTCCTTTCCTTTCCTTTCCTTTCCTTTCCTTCCTTTTTTATTTTTTTTTCCTTGTGCCATTCGGGAAAGTCATTGGCTGCTGCCTGAGATATCCAGAGAGATGCGGCAATTAATTTTCTTTTAATCAAGGTCGGATGAAGTAAATTGGTGCGGCTCTGCAGCCCCTCATTTTCTGTTTTTGCAGTGATGCAAAACAAATATGATCAAATTATGCTCCTTCTCACCTTATTGAATTAGGAAGCGTGACTGATCCAGGAGAGCTGCGATGTTATATACTGTACCAATCCTCACCATCCCCCCTCCCTGACAAAGCCATCGGGAATCTTTCTGCAGGTTTTTTATTTCGAGTTCAGAGGGAAGTGTGGGAGTGGGTGTGGGTGGTGGGGAGAGAGTCCTATTTATTTTTCTTAGTCAGTGGGGTGAAGCTGTATATTTCACCTCACAGTGATGTGTGAGTAATCACAGTAAGCAGGTCCATCTAGGTTCAGGAATAAAATCTGACAAGAGAACAAAGATGCTAAAAGCAGGCCTGCAAGGGGAAGGACCAACAATGGGTCTTCCATGCATGTCTGCCTGCTGTGGGCATAGGTGTGGGACTAGTGGGCTTTCAGGTAGTGATTCATAGTGGAGGGTCACAAGGGCCTCTTTCCAGCTCTGCCATTCACTTCTTCTGCAACCTTGGGCACACCAACCTTCTCCCTTTGTGCCCCAACCACCCAGGCTGTGCAATATGGGGAATGAAGTTTGCCCTGAGTTTCTCAAATGAAAAGCATTGCAATAAGATCTAAGCGTTGTTTCCACTTTGTCAGCACTGAAGGCCTATTTGGTGTTAATTCATTGCACCATGCCAAAGCAGAGAGAAATAAAAAGAGATCCATGCTCACACACAGAGATATCTCACAGACATTTTGCTTCTACTTAGGTTGTCCATCTAATCTAAAATGAATGTTATTCTGAATGACAGCATCCGTTTGCTCTTTGTATATGCAGAAACATTACAAATGCTCTGATCAATACCACTAGGGACATCCAAATTGCACAATATATATAGTCCTGTAACCTAAGTCTGCGAGGTCTCAGCATCCAGCAGGCTCAGGCTGTTTGCTGCTCTCTATTTCAGAGGGTATCTCTGTGGGGAAGGGCAGCAGGAGTAAGGCTGCTATGGTCAAAACTTGTAATATACTTGAGGGAATAAAACATGAAGATGCAGCAGGAAAAATGCCCAATGTATGGGGCTGATGTGTATGCTCTTCTGTGAAAGAAACTCAAGGTGTTTGTGAGACAGACCTAATTGGGAGTGTGTCAAACACTGTCCTGGACATGCTGTATGATAACAACAAATAGAGGTTATCTAACTTTGCTGAGTTTTTTTTTGGTGTGTGTGTGTTTTGGTTTTGTTTGGTTGGTTTTTTTTGGTTTCTTCTTTTTTCAGTTTTGTTTGGGTTTTTGGGGGTTGCTTTTTCTGGGGAGGGGGGAAGGAGGTTGGTTCGTTGGTTTGGGTTTGTTGTTGTTGTTTGGGGGTTTTTTTCGTTTTTTGAGGTTTTTTTGGTGATGGTGGTTTTGGTTTTGTTTTGAGAGAGGGAGAATTGGGAAAGAATGTACTGAGATGGTAGGTTTTAATTTATAGACTTCAGGGGATCCATTTCACCCTGAGCCTTTTCTCCATCAGGTGAATGTTGTTCAGATCAAACTGCTTATTCTACTTGATCAGAGCATGAAACCAATCCCAGACCAGTTTCATAAAAAGGAAGTTTATATCATTTTTGTCTATTCATTAGACTTTCTGTTTAAGTACAAACCAACATGTTTATCCTGTCCACCTGAAATGTTATATACTGTCGCCCATCAGTGTTGAACCTTAAACAGACTGGCAATATTGGTGTGGGGTCTCATGAAGGATTGTTTCCCTCCCCAAGGTATAGACAACTCCACAGGCTGAGGTGTTTGTTGCATTGGGTGAGAGCAGATCTCGGAAGAAGAGTAGGATGAAAATTGTCTTATTTATGGGTGAATTGTTCAACCTCACCTCCTTTATAGGGAGAAACGTAAATAGAAAAGATAGAAAATAAGAATTTATATAGTAAACCCCTGCCCAGCCTGCCAAGAGAGTCCTCACCCTAGCAGACCTAAAGAGAGTGCAAAGATACAAATGAGAAAAAAACCAAGACAAAAACATAATACTAGGGAATATTTTCTTTTCCACAGTCTTCATTTTTAGCCACCTTCCTCTTCTCGTTCATTAATTCTGCAGTCCTTTCCCTTCTTGGAAATACTTTGCTGAGGTGTATGGCTCCTGACTGCAGTTGGTGTTAATTGAAACTCTTCCCAGCAGAAGGAGGGGCAATCTTGAAGCTCCCTTTCGTCTCTGTAAAAATGCTGTACCTTCAAAGGGCATGGCTACGAAAGGGCTTTTGAAGCAACTCTGTGTACCAAATTACAGTCCAGAGTAGGACCCTTGCTGTAATTAATGACAATGTTGAGGGAAGGAGATACTTCTTATGTGGTCTAAGTTTACGTTACATCCAGCAAGATATAAAGAGAAACAAGCACAGTGCTAGTAGAGACTCAAGGAGCTCATTGAGGGATTGGACAGGCTATGTGCCTTCTGGGAATGTCTCCTTTATGTCTTTTCTACATGTATCACTTCACAATATCAGTGCTAGCATCCATCACTGGTCCAGATATCCACTAACCAACTGATTTAAGCCACTCTAATTTCTTTCTGCAGTGTCCAGTGCAGCTCTCTTACTCCTGTTACCTCCATATCCTCATTCGTAGTCCTGAACCATTTACTCTCACACACATTTTCCCCTAGTTCCCTCATTTTTTCATCTCATCCCTGTCACACATAGATCCAATTATTTTGGGGGACAGTGAGAAAACACAACTATAAAACACGAACCCCCCCAGCTCAGCAGATTTTACTTGGTACTGTTTTGGCATTGGGTCCTCCCTATATTTCTGTGAATCACTGTGCCATTCGTGATCAGAGCTCCAAATGAAACTCACCAGAAATTTTTATTACTCAAGAACAGTGAAGTAATAGTCTGAACTACGAATCACTGGAGCTGGCAGGATCTGGCTCCCAGGGGAGTGCTTAACAGTGTTAATTGTCCTTATTTTCCCCCACTTTCTCTGACCATAGGAAAAGAGCCACAACTTACTTACAGCTCTCCCATCCTATGTTTTCTTTCAAGAACTCGGGTCCTATAATTTCTATGTCCTGTGAAAAGCATTCTTAAATTTGGAATAATGCTATCTTCGATAGATGCTGAAATGCTTATGGAGAGTCTGAGTGATACAAATAATAGTATCTTCCACTTAGATTAGATCTCAGAACTTGGTGTGAAGCAGGTCAGGATCATTATTTTGATTTCAAAATGGTTCTTACTATCACAGAGGCAGTAAGAGGTGGGATGTTGTGCCTAGGGCCAGAGTCAAGCATAGAACCTGGGTGTCTAGAGTTCATTTTTTTGGGATGGGGGCCTTTTGCAAAGTTTTTTGGGGGACTAATTACAAAATATAGCAAAAGGTATTCCCAACCCTCCTAGACCCAGATTCCACCAGGAGTTAGAGGCTGACATAGCAGAGGGCACCAGTGAAGGCTTGGTACAACAGAAGCAACAGAGAAATTATGGTTTAGGCAAGCCTGCACTGGTGCAGGTGCCACCAGGAGCTTTGGTTGGGTGGAAAGCTTATAGCTGCTTCAGGCTGAGGCTCAGCCTCTTCCAGATGAAAACATAGTAAGGAGGGATGTGATACCAGGAAGAAAAAGATCTGCTCTTTGCCAACTGTAAGTCTTAGTGAAGAGCATAGCTCACTTCATCTTTGCTACAGTCAAAGCAATGGCTCTCAGATGGAGCTCTGCCACTCTGCAGTGGGAAGGCAAAATAATTGTCAATAGGAGAGATTCCCAAATAGAAAACTAGAGACTTAATGAAATGTCGCCTTGAGCCAGCATTCCTAGTGAAAGCCAGAGCTTCATTTGACCCAACTTGTTTTGTTCCCATCATTTCTGGAAGAGGAGAGGAGAGGAGAGGAGAGGAGAGGAGAGGAGAGGAGAGGAGAGGAGAGGAGAGAAGAGGAGAGGAGAGGAGAGGAGAGGAGAGGAGAGGAGAGGAGAGGAGAGGAGAGGAGAGGAGAGGAGAGGAGAGGAGAGGAGAGGAGAGGAGAGGAGAGGAGAGGAGAGGAGAGGAGAGGAGAGGAGAGGAGAGGAGAGGAGAGGAGAGGAGAGGAGAGGAGAGGAGAGGAGAGGAGAGGAGAGGAGAGGAGAGGAGAGGAGAGGAGAGGAGAGGAGAGGAGAGGAGAGGAGAGGAGAGGAGAGGAGAGGAGAGGAGAGGAGAGGAGAGGAGAGGAGAGGAGAGGAGAGGAGAGGAGAGGAGAGGAGAGGAGAGGAGAGGAGAGGAGAGGAGAGGAGAGGAGAGGAGAGGTTTCCCTTCCACATTTTTAGCAGTATGATTCCAGCTCAGTTTGGTGGTGATGGCAGAGGAACCTCCATCTGGTTGAGTGCTGTGTCAGGAGCTACGTTTAGAAGAAAGAAGATGGTGTTAGAGTTGAGACAGGATATCTTTGGAAGCTGCTGAGAGAGAAGCACAGTAAAAGGTGTTCCTTTTTGGGTGACTTTCATCATAGCAGAGGGGTTCCCACTGTTCTCACAGCCTTCTGGCTGGCAAGTTCCACAACCAGCATCTCTGGGTTAGGAGAGAGTGGTCTGATGTTGCTGTTGTGCTGTAAGTCCAGCTTCCCCTCCCCAAGAGGAATGCCCTTCACTCTGCATGCAGGATTTTCTCTCGTCCCATTGAGAGTGGGCTCTGTGCCACTTTATACTTTGGAGGATCATTAGCAGAAATCATTAGCTCTAATACAACCTCCTCCATAAATCTCCCCTGCACCTGGATCATTTGTCCATGCCTAATTTCCATCTCCCTAATTTTATGATTTGTCCCTCATTTGATGAGGGTTCCTTCCATTAATTGTGTAGTAAGTGCTTCCAGATAAAGGGCTGACGAGTTGACCCCATCTTGGAAAGACATGGTTTGGGCTTTTTTCCTGAAGGATAGAGTCCCTCTGAAATATTCTTGCTCCCCTTTCCGAGGGCATCACTCCAAATCTTAAAGGCACCACAGCAGCTTCCCATAGGGAAAATGCTTCATTCAGATAAATCCTATTCATTGAAGGCACTGCAAGGCAGATGAAAGCAGCAAAGCTCAAGTCCAAGGTGTCCTCTGCCAGAGTAAGAAAAGTCTTGTAAGCATTATCTGTACAATTCAATTCAGACCAAGGAATAAACCTCTGCTTTTTCCCACTGGACCCCTCCTAATTATCATACTTTGAGTATGCTTTAAGTTTTGCTTTCCCAAAGCCATTCTGTATCCTCCCACAAAAATCTCCTCTGCTGAACCTTCTCCTGTTCTGTTAGGCTGCACCAAAGATCCTTAGCCTCTGTGGTAATGGTTAGGGAGGCAATTGGTCAAGTCACCTGAAGAAGGGACTTTGCATCAGAGCTCTTTTTCCAGCTTTTCTGAAGATGTTCCAGGTGGTCTGAGAATAAAGCAGCTCTTTCTCCATGCCTCTGTTGCCATCTAAATAAGATGGTGATACTAGCAGTAGGGTGCCATGAGAGTTGAATTAATTAATTTGCAAATACTGTGAGGTCTTCTGATGAAATTCACTGCATCAGCACAAAGTCATTTAATCTGTATTACATACTGAGATCCCAGTAGCAGGACCACCCCAAATGCATGGGAAAACTAAACAAAAAAGAGGAGCAGCCAAACTTTCTGAGCACTATGTCAAATAGTTTATGCCTCTGGAAAACAGGGTTTTGTTGAAGCATTTGTCCTTGAACTTCTCACTGTTCAAGAGTGTGAGGCAGCTGAAATGGCTCACACTGGGACAGACACAACCCACTGGAGTGCTCTTAGAGCTGAGTTTGACACACTGGTTCTGTTCTGCAGTGTTGAGTGTGCTTCTCCCAGCCTCATCTCCCCCAGCCTTTCCTCATCCCTGTCCCATATTTGACATGGATGTGGGAATATTCACTGAGATATTCACAGCTTGATCCAAAACTCAGTCAGATAGTCCAAAAGCTTCCTCGGAACAACCAAGGTTATAAATGGCATGGGCAGCAGAGCTGTTGGAATTTCAGCACCTCTTTTGCTTTTTCCTTTAACTGTTGATTTAGTTGAGAGGGTCTGTCTGTGACATTCTTGCCCTGCAGCTCTTTTCTCCCGAGTCTCTGTCCACTGTAGGAATAGTATGAAATCAGAAGAAGGGCATAGGAGAGGAGGGAGGTGCAGCACTAGAAGCAGCTTGCACGTTTTACAGGTAACATTATCTTTTATTGGCATCCTAAAAAGAATGTCAGGCACTAGAGTGGAGGATTTTTTTTTTTTTTTTTTTTTTAATTTCTGCTTCACTGCTATTCCATTGCAAGATTTTTATCACATCTGTGATGCCAGGAGAGGCAGGCAGTGCTCAGTGACAGAACTGGCCATTCACAAGATTTCTGGAGACCTTTTGTCACATCCTCTGGAACAAACTGTGAAGACCTCAACATAATTTCTGTTCTAAAACTGGAAATACTCTGAGACTGAACAAGGCTCAGGCTTTTCCAACTGACTCTGTAGTCAAAAGGTGCTCCCTGCTAGTCAGCCACACCTACCAAGAGATATCTTCCCATTGCTTTACAAACTGAAACAACTTCTGCAGTAGTTTACCAAGATTGATATTTTTAGGAGTCATCCAGGCCATGGAGTGTAACTGCTATCTCTAAAAGCCAGTATAGACATTTCTGTTGATGTCTGGGTAAGCAGGAACATTTTCAGTGGCCAAGTATTGCTGTCTGAAATTATTTCTCAGAGTCTAGGCAACTCTTCTCCCTGACACATTTCATGTGAGTTGACATTGCTTCTCTTTTTCACAGCAGCTCAGTTCACTCTGGTCAAAGTTTATGGTAAGATAAGACCTTTTAGACCAGCAGCATAAACTCTTGTACCAGTAGACTGGCCTTAGAGTATGTCTCCTCTTTCCTTCCAACCATCTGATTTTCCTTATGCCTTCCTTGCAGTGGGCAATAAAAATACAAAAATGCAATCACTGCCTTTGCCAAACCCACTGAAGAGTAGGCAAGTCTGTTCTCCAAGGACAGTTGTACTGTTGCCACAGAAAGCAGGGGTGAGAAAGTCTACCGGGTTTTGGATGGCTTGGATAGTTTCAGTTGTGAAAAACAGTGGAGAAAACACTGCATCGTGACTTACAGAATAAACACTGATGATGGGATACCATCGTCTCAGCTTCTCAGGACACCAAGGACAGGTTAAAATCTGGGCCTTAGAGCCCCTGTGGCTTTGGAGAGCTGTGTGTGCCAGAGCAGGACCAAGTGAGTGGCTGTCACTCCAGTGACTACCATCCACCTCCAAAGCAAACCTGTGCTGTGAGCACTCCAGAAGCAGATTTTTACTCTGTGATCCCTCTGCAGCAGCTGTGGGGAGCCAGCACCTGAGGTTTCTGGGTGTGTATGAAGGCGACTGGAAGTGGGCTGTGAGTTTTCATCCTGAGCTTTGCCGTTGCTATCAGACCCTGCAAAGGCCTTTCCTCTCTTTGCAGAATGCAGCAGAAAGAAGCAGTTGAGCACCTGATCTTGCTGTCCTCAACTCTTCCCTTTCACATGGAGCCATGCAATAAGTGCTCATGTAACCCCCAAGCAAAGTGCAATGGCATGAGAAAGCAGCTTTGCAATAGCCAAAGTAGCACCACACACCTTTCAAATTCCAGTATGGTGGAACAGTGACTGCAGGTAGAAAGGCAGCCAGGGAACTCTCACACTCACCTTTTACTTTTGCCACTCTTCAGACAAACCTTGAGCAGACCATCAATTGCAGGAAGCCAGCACTGTACTGCCCAAACTTACTCCCACCTCAGAGACGATCCTAGCAGGACATCAACCCCTACATTTCTCCTCCTTGTTGCAGTTTGAGAACTGTGACCATACACTGATTTCTTTCATAGATTTCTTCTGCCCAAATGAAACTATTTTTACTAGCTGACAAGAAAATTTTACTAAATGCCATCAAAATTCACAAAGTACTGAATTTTGGGCCTTGTGGCCACAGGTAAAATATAGAGTAAGTGAATTGATTTAATTGCATTTACCCAGAGGATTGAAATCAGAATTAAACAAAAAAAAAAAAAAATCAAGAATTCAGCATGGGTGTTATCCACTTTTCAGGAATTAAGCTGAGCAAGTTCCAGATCAGATACCAAGTGGCATACCTGCTTCTGCACTACAAGGAAATGCATAGCCAGCTATAAGCCTACCTTCCACCAAACCTCCCCTCTATGGAAAGATGTTTTCCCTATCAAGGAGGGACATTGCATACAATGTAATGATTACAGCAGTATCTAGGAAACTGAATTTCTGATTTCCTCATTCCATCGTGCCACTGGTTTACTGCATGGTCCTAAGAAGAACATATTCACATTCTTTATCTCTGTTAATATACATGTGAGATAATATTGTGCTTCATATAAGATTTTGTTTTCAAAACATAAAACACATTCATGTGCCTCAGTACAGTGACTGAGATAAGAGGTAATGATAGGAAGTTACCCCTGCCTACCTCTGTGTGAGGTGAGCTGGTGGAATTGAGGTGTCTGAGCTGCTGAACACTTGTACCTCAAGCTGAAATCAGTGTATAGTCATGGTGTCAAATATAGGGAATAAGGTCACTGATTTTGCACACTGAACTTTGAGGTACATGCACAGAAGGAAGAAGAAGAGCAGATAGCATTATTGTCAGCCTTGCCAGAGACATAAGCAGGTTCCAGCTGAGCAGAATGTTCAGCTGACGTTGAAAGCTGTAGGGAAGAATGTTTGTTTCAGTTGGTTCTGGCATTAAAAAGGACATAGTGGGTAGCCATATCCCATCTTTGAGAGTTTAGGTGAGTTGTTCTGAATCTCCTCCTCGGCTTTGAGACTTTACATGGTCACAAGCTGGATGTGTGGTATAGTTTATGGAGGATCGTACCCCTAGTGTGTGCAAAGTGCATAAATGTGGCTGGTCACAGAACCAGAAGTACCTGAGAGAACAGCCACACAAAGTGCCCTAGTGTCATATAATGGGATTCGTTGCAGTAATAACCCTGCAAAGTCCTGCTCTGGATAGGAATCTGAGCACAGTTCGTGAGTCACCTCAGACAGGTATGCACCCCATTCTGCAAGCATTGTTAGGATCTGCTGCTGATCCAGACTGCCTAGAAAGCTGAATCAGAAGGGATGGGAAAGAGCGGAAATCAGTTTTGGTCGTTTTTTTGTTTTGTTTTGTTTGTTTGTTTGTTTGTTTTTGTTTTGTTCTGTTGTTGTTGATGATGATGTTTTTGTTTTTGTTTTTTTGGGGGGGTGGTGGTGCTGTAGGTTTTGTTTGTTTGTGGGGTTGTTTGGTTTTGGTTTTGTTTAGGTAGTCTTATTTTAACTATGTAAATTCATATGATTATATCCTGATGATCTAAACACTGTGGGTCTGCAACAAATACTGGAATTCCTTTCCAAAATAAATCCCAATAATGATAGCATTGAGAGGCTTGATCTTTCTTCTGCAGTTGTCATACTGTGTTTGCATTTTTGCTTTGTGTGTGTGTGCACAAATGAGAGTGCCATTTCAGTGCAGAAAAATGTGTAGAAATGTGAATGGGGGCAAGTGTCTGTACATAAGAACATGGACAGGAGGCTCTCTGTGTGTGTGCATGTGTGTGCATAAGAGGACGCATGCATGTCTACAAACTTCTGTTTATGTGGGAGTATATATGTGTGCAAATGTGTACATGTATGTAATTTTTTGCTTATGTGGGAGAAAGGAGGGGAAAATATGGTAAAGTCATTTGAACCTGTTTGAAGGTCGGGTCTCCCCAAGGTTATCTGCTATTTTTCCCTTGAATCTGTAAAGTAATGGTATTCACACTCACTACTTGAGAAGTGTTTCTTTTTATAGCTCTTCCAGATGACAAATAATGCCTGTTTTTTAAGTCCTTTTTAAGTCATTGTTCCCTGGATGCAGATACCATGTTTGGGTGCAGGAGGGGAACAGAGCACAGAGCTATTTCCCCTTTCTGTCTGCAGGGATCTTTACTGGTACTAGTGAAATTCCAGTCAGAATCATCCAAGGGGCTGCAAACTCACAACGTATGAGCTAATAAAACACCCTCTCCTTCAGGCCACATGACACAGTGAGAGAGAAGCAGACACCCACCACAGTCCACTGCAAGCTGTGACAGTCTGAGGTATGGCAACTGTAAAATCCAGATGAAATCAGTGGTAGATTTCACAAAAAAAAGCACCTCCAAGTCGACCTGTTGAGAATAAACTGGACTTAGACTTGGTGAGTGGACAGGTGTCTGGATCAGAGCTGCCCCTTGTTGGGGGCTAAGGTTGAATAAATTTTGCCCTAGGGTTGAAATATTTTGGGCATTGTTGCCCTCTCTGGGCACTGTGGATATGTGGGCAGTGCACACAGCCTTCTCCACTTCCCAGAGAGGTGCAACCAGCCTGATTCCCACCAGGTTTCCCAGCAGACCAATACAGAGCTGCAGGCACTTGATGATACAGTTCTCTCACCACAGATTCAACCCATGCTCTTTTAAAACTAGCATCCTTTTCCTTGCCTTTCCTAAGTGTTTTGGTTATTGTCTCTCTGGTAGCAGCAACAGCTGTCCTGTGGCCAGAAGCTGTTCAGTGCTGTACTGAGCACAGGAGTAGAGTGGGAAACAGTATTTAGTGCTGCTTCGCCCAGAGATGGACAACTTGTGCATTCCATGGAGCACTTCCCACAGCTTTTTCTGCTGGTCAGACCCACCCCAATGTGTGCTAGAAGGTGTGCCTAGTGGCTACGACAGGAATTTTCTGGAATATAACCAGAATGGGTCTCTCAGGATTTGGGCCAAAGAGAATTGCAGATATCTATGAAGGTGTTCAGCTTCATATCAGGTAAAGCTCAGGAGAAATGTTTTTTTGGGAAAAATAGCGAGCACATTGGAAACACAGAGAACAGAAAGGAGACAGAAAGATTCAAGAAGTAATCCAGGAGAGGACAGGGAGAAAGCTTGGTTGAATGGATAAATGGGCTGTGAGCAGGAAACGATATCTGACTTAATGTCTTAGTCAGACAGAAAAATTAGATGGTGTAAACCGATCCTTCCTGCAAGGGGTGTTGAACTTTTTTGGTGACTTTAGAAGGCCATGTTTACAGTAACTCCATCTCGTGACCATGCTATAAAGGCAGGCTCTTTGGGCAGGGAGGAAGGAGCATTTAATGAACACACACACACACACACACACACACACCTGCCTCCATGGGCAAACTGGCCTTGTACTTACTGGGCTTTTTTTTCATTATAAGATTGTACTTTGCTTTTTAACATAGAAATATAAAATATGCATGCATATGGCTTATCAAAGATGATAACATTCACAGGTAAGGGAACATAAGTCCACTTTATAGCAATAAATTATCCTCCCCACCCTTCTGGACTGATTAACAGCTGTGTCTCACCAAAGCTTTCTAGAGTTTTCCTTTTAATTTTTACCTGAATTGTTTTCTCCATTTTAGCTACATTCATATGGGTATTTTTATGGAAGTGCCTACAAGGATTCCTGACCTTCCCACTGAGCCCCTGAAGTTACAGAGTCAGTTTTGAGATGCTTGCCCTAAGTGTTGATTATCAGAGAGTATAATTTTAGTAACAAGAGGCAAAGTTTGCACTAGATTTCCATTCCCCTACATGAAGTTACCACAGTTTGATTCTGGTTTGCACATTCATCGATTAAGTGTGCTTTAAGTCTTAAGGAGACTGAGGTTTAACATTTAGGGCTCTTCAACTAAAGTTAGGATATAAAAATCTGGCTATATGTCTGCTGGGCACACTTTGATATGCACTATTATATAGCCTGGTTTATCATATAAGCCATTGAAACCAATAAAATATTTCAGTCCACAGAAAAGCAGTGTCTCCAATAGCACCAAATCAAATTTATTAGTATAAGGGTATGATTCAAGTCAAACTTTAGTTTAATTGGTAACCAGCAAACTTGCTACGGTAATTATCAGTGCAGTCCCAGAGTAAAATTTGTCTGGTTGAACCATGCTGGTATTTATGTTGGTTCAGACAAATGTATTTTACTTTGCCATTTCAACTGCTCAGGAGTATGGTCAGATCCTGTGTCTCATGTGGGGAGAGGGGAACAATGAGCTCTAATAATTCAGCCACTTGAGATAATCTGTACATATCCTTAGTGTACTGGCAAGCTCCAAACCTTTTCTACACATTTTCATGACATTATTATCTACTTTTTCAAGTACATGAATCAACTGTGGACACTCAGATTACTCCATAATGATCCCAGAGAGGAACACTTTAATAACAGAGAATAGGTGTAGTTTGCATAGAACCAAAATTCATAGTTTTCCCCTAAATACACTGAAGGGATTATCTGGGTTTGTGAATCATGATTCAGATCTTAAGAATGTGAGATACACCCCCGAAAGCAGATGGTTCAACAGTTACTCAAAACTCTTTGATACCACTTGGGACCTTTCCAGTACTTCTGGTTAAGCAAGTGCTTAGCTACTCCTCTACTCTGTGGCTGCCATGTGCAGTAGAGCCAAGGGATGTATAAAGATATCAGACACTTCCCACTTTAAATACCCTGCTGACTTTGGCAATATAAATGGCCCAGTCTTTTTACATCCAAAGGCTATTCCTTGATTCCATTGGTCAAGTTTTGTATAAATTCAACTTTAGCATCTTCCCTCATATCTGAATTAGAGCAAGAACTTTTGGGCCTGAGACCATTCCTGAGTTGCCTACAGTAATGGCTTCAGCATGCAGAAGGAGCTAGACTGAGATGTGGTTATCAAGGACCTGCTTTCAGCTTCTCCCAGGACTGAGTGCATCGCATGGAGACCACATGGAAGCAGGTCCTTGGGTGTGCTGGGTGTGTCTGCTTCTTGGAACAAGCTCCACACTCACACACAGTGGTGCAGTGACCTTTGTATTTCCATAAGTGTCTCAGGTACAGCATATTTGTGATGTTGGAGCAGGAAGGAGAGCTACCTGGAACCAGACCAAAGCAGAGACAAGCAAAGTCTGCCCAGATCTGAGCATCCTGAGAGTGCACCGAGGTGGCTGCTCTCTGCACAGCATTCCCAGGTGGAGCTGGGACTTGGAGTTGGGTGGAGTTTCCCCGCAAACTCATAAAGAATCTGTAGCTCCACATACCAGTCAGCCTGGGATCCAGTACTATTCTCTCTGCTTTCTTATTTCCTGGGGCTCTCAGACGTGTCTTTCACAAGGAAATTGAACTTTTAATGCCAATACAGCCAGATTACACTGTCAGACTTGGGTGGCATAAATGTGTGGCAAAGTCAGAAGTCTGGATCTGGGAACTGAGAGTGGGAGAGTGGGACATGAGCTTTTGGGAAGGATCATTTTATGAAGGTGAGGAGGTTCTGATGGTATTGGTAGCATACTAGAGGACAAATGTTCCTTCCCTTTGATCTGTAGCCTGCTTCACCCTGTAGGATTTTCACAAGAGGATTTATCAGCCTGTATGTTTGTTAAAGTGAAGCCAGAAAGGGAAAATAGTCCCTTCAGTCTTTGCTAGTGGAAATTGCTCTGTGTGAAAACCCAGAGCACAATGAGAAATAAATAAATTGAAACCCAGAGCTGAGAAATAAACAATCCCAGTGGGAATAGTGTGATCACAGGAAAATAAGAACAATAAATTGCCCTTCTCTGAGGTTTCAGGGCTCTTAAAAAACATCAAATAATTCTCATAGCTCCTTCCAAATATAGCAGCAGTGATCTTCTCCCCCCTGCCCCTCCCTCCAATTTTACAGATTAGCATGTTGAGGTACAGTGACAAAACAGTTGAAGTGGCAGTTGCAGTGTTGGGTACATACGTACATCTCACAGTTTTAGAGATACCTGAGTAGCCTGATATCAGAAGAGTATGGCTCTATTAGTACAGTGATCTGTCTGGTGTAATTTTCCACTGCTTGCTGTACTTACTCAGCAGTAGCTTAGGTATCTTTAACCAGCATTGTACTGTGCAGTGTCGTCATATTCTGTAATCCAATTCATTTATTCCTAGGACCAGTGTGATATTCTCTCTGACCTCTTTAATATCATGGACTGAAGAATTGCCCCAGCCTCTGCTCTAGTCTGAGCAAATCAACCCGGATGGGACCTGGCCATATTTTCATCTCTTCTCATTCAAGGTGTAGATTCATTTTTCTAGAGAAAATGTTCCAGGCTCAATCTCTAATCCAGCTTCAGAGTGATACTTCTTGGCTTTGCTATGCTACATAAACACAAGCAAGGCCTGTTTCTCATGAGAGTTCAGAACACATGAAAAATCTTCTGAAGAAAAGAGAGAAGAGATGCCATCAGCTAAAGGGAAAGGGAAGGCAGGTCCTCCTGTCCCTGGAGCCTCTAGGGGTTCACTATTACTGCAGAGAAATGGGCTGGGAGGTGCATGAACCAGGCAGCAAGGAGAGCACACCTTAAAGGTAGCATTGCCAAAAAGCATGTCTGGTCTGGACTTCACATGTGCATAAAGGGCACTGGCATTAACCAGGTTACAGACGGAGTCTTTCTCTTTCTGAAGTGCTGGTTTTACTGTTGAGACAAGTGTGTGCCGTGGTTGCAGGAGGTGGCTATGAGCTCCTCAGAGGGCAGTGGTTTGTAAGCAAACTAGCCATAAATATATCAGCCAGTGGATTAGTAAGTGGTGTGGGTGGGTGTAGGACATGTGCATACATACACATACAGACATGCATACACATGCATTTCTGTCTCTGCCAAGCTTTAAGTGGTATCATTGAAACAAACGGCCAGATGAGTTAGGATCTTTGGGTGAAAGTGTGTATGTTTGAAAATATGGCAATAACAACATTTCCTTTGAACAGACCACTGTGTAAAGATACCATTGCATTGCAGAGGCTCACCAAAGAGCATCTTCAATCAATCTGTGTACTGAATCTGGTGAAACAAGTCTGCAAACGGAATTTGTTGGTGAACTGATGGTAATTACATTGCAGCTGAAGGCAGCTTGCAGACTTGAGGCTAAACTCAAAACTCTGAAGCAGATTTACTTCTCATTACTGCTGCAAAGCCCCCTTCACTCTGAGTTGGTTTCACACTGCTCTGAGAAGAGGGAGGTAAATTTGGAAACAGAAGGATAAAGTGTGTTGGATAAAAATCAGCATTTTAGGCTCTCTCATTACTTACAAACCGTGGTTTTCATTTTTTGAACACAGATTATAAAGAAATGCTGTTCTCATAGAAAAAAAAAATCTCATATTTCAAAGGGAGAGGAAGACCCTGGGTGTACTACAGAAGAGTAGCATGCAAAGATGTGATGCACAGATACAATACTTAAAGAAAAAAGTAGCCAGCATCTATGGGCTTGATTCAAATGCCTACTCAAACTGATTAGAGTCCTTCCCCAGACTTCAATGGGATCAGGCCCCTGATATTTCATAAACACAGATATATATTTAAAATTATTTAAGAAAGTTAAGATGATAGAGAGATTGTCAACTTACAGCAGAGGTGGTTAGATAGAGTAACACCCTCCTCCTAAGAGATGCTGCATCAAGATGATCAGGGAATTATGTGCATAAAATAAATCCTCAGGCTTCAAGATAAGAACACACTGCAGTTTTTTGCCATATGTTTCAGACTAAAATTTCTTGCTAGCCCAGCTCAGATTCTCTTCCTTCTCCTTCCTGATATGTTCCAGCTGAGCTCAGCTATTCCTGGGCTGGTTCTAAGCATATTAAGAAAAATCTATGTCAGTGCCCACTGTATTTTATTTTCTGTAACATGAGCTACGCAGGCAACCAAACCCTTGTGCTGCTTGCTGTTACACTCTTCTGGTGTCCCGGTGTCCCTGTCAGCAGCTAGGGTCTGCCCATGTGCAGTCAGGAGCAGACGAGGAACTTCACTCTTCAAAAGAAGAGGGACCTCACTTCTTCTCACTCAGCAAAAGCTGAGCCTCAACACAGCTGTGCTCACACCGGAGTCAGTCAGCTTTGTTGTATGGGAGATTTAATATTGACTTCAGCAGAACACTGGAAAAATCTCACAGGAAATAGCTGATCAGAGAAAAGTAGTAGTTTAGGTCAAAGTGAAGAGATATCTTCTCATTCCATTGGGATAGATGATTTTGATCAATTTTTTTGCAGAGGCCAGTGTGGCATGTCTCTGTTTTACATGAGTGAGGGAGAATGAGGCAAGGGCAGGGGTGCAGGAAGGGAAAGAGAAAGCAGTTAATTTGACTGAATAAAGATAAAAGAATGCAAGCACCACCGAGTTTGCTGTTTATCTGGACATTGTGTAATGTTGCAGAATCAGATGTGGCACTCTGGCTTTTGCACAGAAATGCCCAGGGAGAAATACAGCCTTATGCTATGAATAATGATTTTTTTAGAGGAGACTTCCTGATCTCTTCTCCTCCCCACAAGGTATCCACTTTGCAAGCAAATTTGTGGCACTCTGAGCTTTCTAAATAAGAGAATTTTTTTCTTTGATCTGAGGAATTAACTTCTGTTTCCACCCCACTGCAGGGCAAAAAAAGGGCATGGAATTGCCTGGGTGCCTTAGCATCCTTTCAGGGGAGAGTATGGGTGTTTGGCAGAGGTGAGAGGCCAGACAGTCCAAATACATCCAAAGTTAACTTAATCCTTTTTGTTTGGGATGGAGGTCTTTCATTTAGAAACAAAGGAGGGAGGAGAAAGCCTCAGAGGTTACAAGGAAGAGCAAAGCCCTGGGATTGTAGAAGGTCTGTGAGGTCCCGCCAGGTCTGGATTGATTAGTATTCAGTATTTATAATATCTCCATAATGGTAAAACAAAAGAAAACAAGCCCAGAGAATGCATTTTTAATCATCAATCACTGCTCTTTGTTTGTCATGAATGAGCAGCGAGGGGAAATAGTCTCCCATAATCACCTCCCTTCACATCTCATGCCACACAGGCCTCGCTGGGTGTGCTAAAAGGGAAATAAATAAACAAGCAGCAGATCTCAAAATAAATCCCAGAGACATGGGTGCTACGTGGGTTATCAGACCCACACGCAGGGGTCTTGTTGAGGATACAAAGTGAGGGGAAGGACATTTACAAAGCATAAAAACAAAGACAGAGCATGCTACAGCATTAGATGCGAGAAAAAAAAAGGAGGATTGGAGTTACAGAGGGGCAGCAGGTGAAGGAGATCAGAGAATGATCAGTGGTGGAATAGTGAGCAAAAGCGTATCAGAATAAGGACTTCTCATGGGAAATACAATATTAGGATGGAAAGCTTGAAAAGCATCAATTCTAAAAGAATTTTAGCCTTTTCAGTATCTGAGGATCATATAATTTTAGGATTTCCACATGAAGAAATTATTTTTCTCAAGGATAACATTTGTGCTGGAAAAAAAATTATTGAAAAGCCCATTGTTTCTATAAGAAGCCCCCAAAACCACGTCTTATCAGGGACAGCACTATGCCGAACTTCTCCAATGGGATCCCTGCTTTGATCTGGCAGCAGTTCTCAGAGGGCCTTTATTGTAGTCCCAAATGCCTCTCGAGAGGAAGGGAAACATTATAATTCTCCCTTAATAAGTGAGATAACAGGCTTCTGGGAGGCTAAGGCCCAAATTTTCTAAAGCATGGCTGGTGACTCCACACCCACTTGGTGCGTTCAGATGAGTGTTCCCAGTGTGACAGGAGTCTGGAGCCATCAGATCAGCCTGTAAGGAGCAGACACGCTACATCTGAATCCTATTGAAAAATAATAAAAAGGTAATGACTTTGTCATTACTGGACATGGGTTTGTCTGTTGGCAAGGGGGGAGGAAGGGGAGGTTTTCTGCATTCGGGCTATAAATAATGTTTCCCATTATCCTGCAGTTCTCCTGCATTCCTTACACAGCCCTTGGTTTGCCTCCATCTCACTGGGCCAGTGCAAAACTCCCACACCATCCTGCCAGGCTGGCAAGCACTGCTAGAAAAGGGAGAGGGCCGAGGGGTCCCTGTGTCTGTGTCCCAGTGCCAGTGTGACCTGCAGAGAGACTGAGCAAGACAGAGATAATCAAGTCACCTCCTCTCACCCAGGACATAGGTGCAGGTGACCAAATGGAAGGGGGCTCAGTTTCAGAAAAGCCCATCAATAAATGTTCCCTGATGGAAGTGTTCTGAGATACCCGGGAGAGGGAGTGTGGAAGGGTCATGGTCTTGTAATTAACTCAGCTCTGGGTACTAACAGCATCTCCTTGAGCAATTGGGACTCAGTTGCAAACCCTGACTTTGAAGAATTTTAAACCATTTATTAAAAGGCCAAACGAAATTGCTCTAGCTCTGTCTTTAACCAAATTCAGGGCCAATATTTGCACTATTTAGTAGTTGGAGACACTCAAAATTGCGCATCTCAGTTCAGCAGGTGAGGTTTACTAGTGAAGTGCTGAAGGGAGGGACCTCAAGAACTGCTGTGACTTCGGACCTGTCAGGAAAATTGCAGCACTTAAACTAAAGGTGTGTTCTTAAATCAATAGCCCAAAATGTAGATGCCTACAAGGATATTTTTAAAACTGCCTTTACATAACTAGCTTGATATAATTAAGAACTGATTTAAGCTCAAACAAAATAACTCAATCTTGCACCCAAATTGAAGTCCCCACACTGAGAATTGCATCTGCTGAACTAAATTAGTCAGAAAATCAGGGCAACTTTATGCTGCAAACAGACTTAGAGCTGTGGAGGATATTCCAGTTCTGTGTCCAGCTCTGCCACTGATTCACTGTGTCCCTAGGCAAGACTCTTAAGTTTTCCATCCATAAACTGTAATAAAATCTATGTAGGTGCCAGGTGATGTAGTGCCTAATTAATTAGTATATTAATATAATGAACTCTAACTTGAAGGTCTGTATCAGCACAAATGAATTGTTAATATAAGTTTTTATTATTTATTGCTATTTAGTTGATTATTTTCTAACACAGACAGACAATTACAAACATACTTCACACTTGAATTCCTGTTTTATTCTTGTTGTTGATTATTTATTATTGTTTCCTCCTGTATTTATTTGTTACCTTTAGTAGTCTCTCTTATGACTAAGCCCCAAACCAGTGGATGTTACCCAGACACATGGAACAGTGACGTCACTGGGAAATTTTGGGGCAGAACTAAGTTTAAATGCAGGATGTTTCTTGTTAAGGGTCAAGTCATTTGGTTGAACCTTTATATATATATGTAATTGAGACAAATAAAACAGGTAAGAACAGATTCTGAGCATGGTAAACTCTTGTACGCACTCATTTATACCAACCAAAAGTTAGTATCGGTCTGTAGGCCTTTAATTAGGTCCACAAGGTTTCAATATTCATATAACATACTTGCATACTAATATTATTATATTAGTTATTAGATATTAATTATATGTATTTCTAAGCAAAGACGTTTCAAAATGCAGAGCCTGATCTACTTCAATATAAATAATTCTTGCCCCAGTACTGCCAGCACAGGGGATTTGGAGCAGGGTACAATCAGAATCTAACCAATTTCTTCTTCTGAAATGGGTGCATGCAAAGAAATAAGTGTCTGTGACAAAAAGGCACTTGGCAAACAATGACCACATGATACTCCTTGATCACTTGTGCCATTCCAATGATAAAATATGGAAGTGGATAATATTGCACTTGCAACTGAAAAAATGCCTCCTCCTCCTCCTCTGCAATTACTTTTAATTTTCCATTATGAAACTAAGTAAATACACAGGCTTTTTATAGTGCATGTCTGAGTGATTTCTTCATTCTTCCAGTGAGTTGTGAAGCAGGATCAGAGGTCCTGGACAGCACCCTGGTCTGCACTGGGTTTGGAAAATGTCACTCCTGATGCCTGATGGCTCTTGGATAGCACACATGGGATAGGAGACTGGTTCAGTCCAGTTTTGGTACTTTGGTCAGTTTAGACCTCTTCATTTATTAGAGATTAAGTGCCTCTTTGAGGAACTAACGTGGCATGTAGGTCTATGTCGTGTCATGTCACCAGCTCTGAGTGGGTGGGAACAAGGCATCTCAGCCTGAGCATTACCGTGACCCTCAGAGCTACAGGAACTACCTTTGCAGTCCTTCCTCCTCCCTTCTACGGAAAGCAGGGTGAGCTGAGGACAAAGTTAGAACCCTCAGCGTGTATTTCTCTGCTTATGGCATTTTAATCCATGCCCTTCTCATGTTGTTTTAGCATAATTTTTCTTGTGTGAGTAGTTTTTAAGGGTACATAGTTTTCTCAGGGTGCACTTGCACAGCATAGCCAGATGGAGTGTTCTGGGGTATATGCTGGGTGTGAATAAAATACATTAACCTCTACTCTGCAGTAAAGACACAGCCAGTATGCTTGACCAACAGCTGTCCTGTCATCAGTCTAAATATTGTGTTCACTTTCTGTGCTGTATGGCTTGTATTACCTCCTCATGCTCACATCTCATTGCTGCCCAGCAGCTCACAAGGGGATTTGACAGACACCACATTCTGCATGTCTACACAGCTGCACCCACCCCACTGCACGGTGGAAATGAGGGCTTTAAGGGCTCTGAGCAAAAGCAAGGCAAATTCTATGAAATTAGGCTTAAGAGACAAATTTCTGGGTTTAACCAAGAGTTGTGGACAGCAGATGACCTAATAATGAGTTTGGATGCTACTATTGCTAATTACTGAATGAGAAATAGCATAAAACATGTGCTGCAACTTCAGTTCATAGAAATTCATTTGAAATATGTAGCTCAATAGAGCCAATGTCTTATGGGTACTAAGCTTGCAGTGCGGCAGTGCGCAGGATGTCCTCTCCCCAAGGGCAGCGACTAATGGCATCACTACATGCTATGGTAAGCTAAAGAAAGGCTGGAAATAGACAAAACCTCTTTGGAGATGAAGGAGCATGTGGAATATGAGCTGTCAATGATCTTGTGCAACTGAACTGTTTGTTAAATGTTCAGGCAAGCAGGAACTACTGAAGATGGGAACCATAACTGTGTAAGGTCTCACGGGCTTAGTAAATGCCAGCAAAGAAAACCATAAGAGGGAAAGAAATGAAAGTAATGTCCAAAATTCCTTTTGGATTTTTTCCACTGTCGTGCTGTATGCTTGAAACAGAAAAGAGCAAAACTGAGAGACATTTTCCTTAGACGTCTTTGGTTAAAGATCTTCAATCCCAACAAGAGACATGATTTGGTTCAAGTTGAATCCTGAGCAGTGGGCAAGGAACCCCCATAGGCAATAACAAAATTGAATCTGTACTGAAGGATTCTGGCTTACCAGATACATCTCAGTCAGCTTCTGTTTGAGGTCTATTGGTGAATTTTCCAGTGCGGTTAAACCATATCATGAGCCTGTTGAGAAAGTAAATTGCATTTTAGAGGAAATCTAAATGAAATTGGGTATGTTCAGAATTAGCAAAAGGCTTTTGAGATTGCCCTGCTGATGGCCATATTGCTCCACTGATGGCCATATTGCTCCTTCCTTTGTGTTTCAGACCCACTTTTCTGACAGATGCAGATGCCAGCACTTTTGGTTTGGGGGCAGTATTGACACAAGAACACAAAGGACTTGTGAGGGTGGTGCCTTATTACAACACTAAATTAGCTGGAGAGAAATTACTGCACCACTTAAAAGGAACCCCTGCAATGGTTAAATCTATAGAACATTTTCATCCACTGTTCAACACAGAAGCAAAATTGCTTTGGGTTGATGACAGGAAGATGCTGCATAAATAGTTAAGTATGCATCATTTGCAATTTGCTAAATTATTTTCTTTTTATCTAGAATGGGCCATGTAAGGTGTCATTACCTTGTGTTCTAGCTGGCTGAGGAGCTGCACACTCTGAGGCTCATATAGTGAACATCAGAGGGTTGAATGGGCTTTGAGTGAGCTGTGGTCTGGAAGGAGACTCAAAGCTGTCAGAGGCACAGCTCATACTGTATCTGAGCCTCTCACCACATGCAGGGGAGCACAGGCAGAAGAGATCTGTGGTGATAAACAGGACCACCTCACAAACACTTACCTAAGTGCTCCTCCTAACTAGGCCAGCTCCACAGCACTTCAAAATTAGAAAACTTCCAAACAGAAGGAAGACCATTCAGTCTGTATTCAACACACTAGATGAGAGAAATGCAAAAACATCAACAAGAGAAAATAGTAAGTAAATGCAATTAAAAGTAACGATGCAGGTTTAATTAAAGGGCCCTATTCTCCCAACCCTTCATTCTTCAGGGATGCATCATAAGCAAGAATTCATCGCTTGGGAGCTGCTCTCTTTTACTTTCATGAGAAGAAGTTGGGACATTTACTTTCAGAAACACACGGGTTTTAACCTGGCAGTGTCTCTCCAGCATATCAGATTCAAGAAGTTTGCTGGTTGCATTTTTGGCAGTTTATAATTACTTGCCACAATTGCTATAACAGTCTCACACAGTCCTATTTACTTTAATAATCCCATTTTCATGCCTTTTTTCCTATTTTCTTACTGTGAACAGGTAAAAATAAATAACTACAGAATGAAAAATTCCAAACAATATACAAATATACAAAACCTCATATTTTTCAAAAACACTGGCATATTTAAACATTATTACCATAAAATATGTCTCTGCTCTATAAGCTTGGCCTGGTTAGTAGAAATCCAGTCTTTACAGGGACCTAAATATTTAACTCAATTGATGTACATTGCTAAACTTGACTGCTCAAAATTTATGAGTCAGAGTCCACTCCTCCCTGAACTGCCAAATCACAGGATTTTCATAAAAGCCATCAAAAAATTATTTCTTTGGAAGTTTTGTATTTGTTCTCCGGCTCCCGAGGCTTTTGACAGCACTAGGCCACATTTCCAAGTGTCCTTGTGTAAATGCAAGTGCTAGAAACAAGTCATTCCAGGAGCTGGGGATCAAAAGAGAACACCAAATATTGGAAGACTCACAATAAAAGCTCAAGACCTGGCAGTAGTCCCACAAACGCTCAGTGTGTATGTGAGTCACTTTTACTCACATGAGTAGTCACATCAAAATCAGAGGAATTAGTCTATTATTATTAATTATTATTATTTGTGTGTAGCAATAGCACATAGGAGTTGTGGTTATGGAGCTGGGCCACATTGTGCAAGGCACTGACAAATCCAGAGCAAAAAACCATGGTTTCTGCCCCAAAGAGGTGATGGTGTAAACACCAGACAAGAGACAACAGGTGGAGACAGACACAGACAAGGAAGCGCATGGGAAGAGCAAGACGCTCCTGCAAGGGCTTCTGTGTGGGTGTGCTGATGTGGAGCTCCCTGCTGCCAATGAGCAAAATTATCCAAGAGTGTACAGGTTTGCCTAGCTTCGGCCTAGGGCCCAAATCCTGCAAGCCCTGCAATGGAGGCAGATCCATCCCACAGACCTACTGTCTGGGCAGGCAGGCAGCTGTACCTCCAAACCCCAGTGCTGGGTGCACGATGCCAGTGAGCCCAGGCTCTTGGCTCGTGTAGAGGCAACCAGGGGATGAAGGAAAAGGTCTCTGTGGGTGTTTCTAAGGAATTGCCACCACAAAATGTCCACAAGCAACTGTAATGTATACTCAGTGTCTCAGTGAAATGGAAGGTGGAGCTGGGGAAAGTAGTTTAACAAAGAAATGTGATGCCTGCCTGCTGGAAATTCAGGTGCATGGCAACTCTTGTCTCTGATCCTGCAACAACATCTCCCAAAACCAGCCCAATCTACAATGTTGCTCATAGCTTGCACATTTGCTCCTTGGCATTTTCTCTAGGATCCAGATCCACAAAAGTTAGTCCTGTGTGCAACTGCCAGCAAAGCCAGCACCGCCAAACTGAGAAATAGTACCGTTGTAGATCCGAGACAATAGTTAGCTCTAAACTTAGAGTTGAAATCCAGACAAAGAACATTACCAAACATTAGAACATTAGAAGTTTAGAAGTTTCTAAAACAGCAACTGAGCATCATGCCTAGGAAAAGCAGCAGGAGAATAAAGCGGTACACACAACCTAGTTATTCGTCGTCTCCATGGAGTTTAGTCTTAGGGAACTAAGGTGAACAAGGGTCAGCAGGCTGCAAAATAGAAAATTTTATAAAATTTACAGTGGTTCTCTGGGAAGGAGAACGGATGGAGAAGAGGAACCGCTGGAGCGGGAACAGGGTAGGGGACAAGCAGCTGCCCCCGCGGGCCGGGAAATGGGGACACTTTCTCGCCTTTTCCCTTGCCAGGGGTGGGTGATCCGGTCCGGGTTTTGCAGGCGCCTCTTCCTTTACTGCCTGCCCTGCCTGCCTGGAGACCGAGTCCGCTCCGTGCCCGCTCCCTCCCGCCGCTCCCCCCTTCCCCACCCCGGGCGGGCCGGGGCGGGCGGCGGCGGGCTCCAGGCCGGGTTTTGCGCGACGCCCGCCCTCCTGTTAGAAATAGGAAAATTCAATAATCAAAGCAAAGGGGAGCGCGAGGAGGAAAAATCCGGGATCAGGGCAAGTTTGATGGCGCATGCGCGCTGCTGCCTCCATCCCAAACACACACACATTTCCCTTGACTTGGAAAGTCAACCAAAGCAGCCCCAAGTGCAGGTAAGCCCGTCCGCTCCTGCCCGGCCCCGGCCCCGCCGCCGGCAGCCCCGGGGCCGGGTCGCTGCGCGGGCGGGCGGCGCTGCCCGGCAGGTGGGCAGCGCTCCGCGCTCCGAGCCGCTTCCCGCGGGGCAGCGCCCACCTCCGCGGGCAGCGGGCAGCCCGTGCGGGCACCGGCCGACAGCGGGGGCAGCGGCGGCCGCCCGGCCCCGCGGGAGCAGGGAGGTGCCGTGGCGGCAGGGGGGCCGGCGGCGGCGGGGTAGCGCCGTGCCCGCTCGGCGGCGGAGCCGCGGCCGCGGCGGCGCCCGTCAATTCTCAAGACTTTGCCAGGAGCCCGGGCAGGGGACGGGGGAACACGTGCTCTCGCTCCGCGCCGAGGGCAGGTAACCGCAGCCCCGCCGCGCCGCACCACCCGAGGGTCTCGGCGAGGCACCGAGAGGTGGGAGGGGAAAGGCGGCAGCAAAGTTGGGCGAGCGGCAGCTGGAGCGCTCCGCGGACAGGGCCGGGTGCGGTGGGGTGAGCCGTGCCGGGGAACTTTCTGTAAAGTGGCCGGGCCGGGGCCGGCAGCACTTCTCCCGGTGCCCGCGGCGGCACGGCCGCAGCCCCCCCGGCAGGGTCGCAATGGGCAGGGGCCGCGGTGGCCGGGAGCGCGGGTCGGGGCAGTCGGTGCCCGGCCCCCCGGGCGAAGCAGCAGGTTATTTTTACCCGGTGGTATTTGCAGAATGTGCAGCTGATTTGCCATCCGGAGCCAGGAAGTTTCCCCCTTCCGCCTCCTTCCCTTTTCCCCCTTTCCCCGTGCGCGGCGGGGCAGTGGCGGGCGGGGGACGGCAGACCGGGGTGGCGGCGGGTGGGGGGCACTGGCCGGGATTCCCGGGGGAGCGGCTGCCCACGCCGGAGGCTCTGGGGACGGGGAACAGGTGTCCGAGCCATCACTCATAAGCCGGGCCGGTGGGGGGGCCCGGACGGGGAAGGCGAGGAGCGGTGCCGTGCTGCGGCCCCGAGAGCCGCCGGCCGCGGAGCAGCGGTCCTGGGGAGCAGAGGAGGAGCGAGGGGCAGCCGGGGCGCAGAGCACAGGCGGGCTCGGCGGCGGCCCGGGGCGGCGAGCGAGCTGTCAAGAGGCTCGGTCGGGCGCGGGACTTCGGCGCTGCCGCTTTGCCGTGGGGCCGGCGCCGTGAGCGCCTGGCCGTGCAGCGGGCAACTTGTGCGGCAAACTTTGAGGGGTGGGCTGCGGCCGGAGGCCGCTCCGAATCACGGCAGGTTTCAGCGATCGACTCGAGACCTCCTGCTCTTTCGGGTCGGAAAGGTGAAACTTCTCAGGAGCTGCACGTCCACCTTCTGTGTGCCCCCTCCTGTCCGCGCTGCACTGCACAGCGCGTCCTGGCAGCTTGCTCCCTGGAAGAGTAGCTGTCTCTCCCAAAAGTTCATTGATGAATTTATTTCCTCTATTGATTTGCTGACTGTCAGCGTGGTATAATTTCTTGCGAATGTTTCCGACTTCTCCTTTCAAAAGTCCTGCCTGCTTCCCACCTACCTTTTATCTGTGTGTCGCTGCCACCTTGTTAGCTACCCTAAAGGTGGTTTGGAAGAGTTTATGGGAGAATATTGTTGAACTTCAGTAATCAAGTTTCCAGATCTTATGCCTCCTGTTTAATTTATTAGACTAGTTATTTATTCTGTTGATGATAATCTGTTGCTGGTTTCTATGGAGATGTTAAACTGATCTCTTTCAGAAATCAAACTCCATATGCACTAAAACGTTTAAAGGAGCAGCGTCCCCTTTTGTTTTCAGACTTTGTACCTTTTCAGTGCTTTTACTGGGCTCCTGTATATTTTATATATTGAACCCTGAAGTTGAAGCTTTGTGCAAGACAGAACTTATTATGGCTAACAGAAAGTCAGGGCTTTGATCCTTTTTTTTTTTTTTTTTTTTCATCATCATTTAAAACAGATCATTTTCCCCCCCTCATCACACAAGATAGCAGAACCCTTTCAAGATCAAAGTGTCCAGCTAAAAACTATTGTAAAAACAAAACAAAACAAAAAAAACAACAGAACAACAACAACAAAACCACCAGAAAGAGACAGTTAAATTAGGGCGATGTTTCCTTAATCTGCTTATTGTGTTCTAAAGATTTTTTTTTTTCTTTGTAAACACAACAACAGAAACTTGTGGCAACTATATTGTTATTTTTATACCTTCCAAGTCTTTTTAAAGTTAAAATAAGTTCAAAGTCAAATATCTCCAAAGATAAAGTGCTTGTTAGGGTGGTTTTATTACTTGGTTTCTAAATGTGGAAGGTCAGAATCCAGAAAGCTACTGCATTAGAGAAGGTTTTAATAGTCTTTGTCTCATCTTAATGAGAGAGCAATCTAAAAAACATTTTCCCTGCAACGTTTATGAATTATTTCAAAGAAGTATCTCAGCATATAACTCAGTTTTCATTATTTCTTAACTTATCCATTGCATTATTACATGTGATTCAGTGTGATACACTTAAGAACTAAAGTAATTGAGGTGAGAGAATTTTTTTTCTTAAAATTTGAGAAGTCCTGGTAAGCCGGTGTGTTGTTTAGGTTGATGCACAGTGCACACCAGTTGTGGGTTGTTGCTCATTTTTAGAGAAAAGTTCAAAGATTTGCAAAAAATATACTACCAACACAATGCATGTTTAACACAGTTAAAAAAAACCCTTGTACTTTCTTTTAGTGTATCTTCAAAATGTTTCTACTCCCTAAATGAGAGATGTTTTTCCTCTTGGTATGCTTCTCTACTGACCCTAAAAATAAGAGAAGGATCCTAGAGGAAATAGTGTGTGTAACCCTTACAACTCATGTATGTTCGTGTGTGTATATACATTTGTATTTCGCATATATATGTATCTATCTATATCTATGCATAGCTACACATATATGGAAAACACCAAGTGGTTTATGATCTGTCCATATTAGACATAAATTTTTTTTCCTTGTACATTTTTTCCTTTTTTTTTTTTTTTTTTTTTTTTTTGTGTGTGTGTGTGTTTGTGTGTGTGCAATTTGATGTGTGGGAGATAATTTAAAAATTTTTGTAAGTATTCTGTTTATTTGTTTGATTTGAATTGTAAACAGAATTGACTCTGACAAGTAAAAAGAGGAGGGGAAAAAAGGAAACACTATGGCTTTAAACTCAGGAGTTTGCATATTCTCCTTGTATCTTTCCCCTTTGCTAATTATTGTGTTGTTTTCAGAGCAAATATGTCATATCCATGGCGACCAGGCAGGTTTATTGTCTTTCAGAAGCAATAGCTCACATAAGTAATTAATGACTTCTTTTTTTTTCCTCTGGCTTAGGTTAAACAGATCATTCAAGGAAAGTCATATCTCTCTCTCCCTCTCTCTCCTTTTTTTTTAGCCCAGTGACATAGGAACATGAGTTAGAACAAGAAAATACTTTAACCAAGAAGTCAACAGCTTATTTTTCCTAATTTCTTTTTAAAATATTTAAGTGTCAGCTTTCCATACACATGACACTGTCGTTCTTGCAGTTTTAGAGCAAAGCCTTTGTACAGGGAAAAGCCAGTGAAAGCTGGAGTTAAGTTGGTGTTGTACAGCTGAGCAAAGTGTCTCTGGGTATGTGTGGTGGGATGTTATTCTTGCTTAGGGGTTTTGCTATGTACTGGGAAAAAAAACGTTTCCCTCACTTTTCCCCCTCCCTCCAATTCTATCTGTATTAAAATCAATGTTAAAATAAAGGTGTGTTTTTCTATCTTGCAGATTGTAATTCAAACAGTTTCCAGGAAAGAATTAGTAATTCATTTTTATATACAGCATATATACACACATGCTTGAGCTCCACCCAAAACAATCAAGCTAGCTGGAAAAAAACCCTTATTTCCTTTTTCTTTTCAAGCCCAAGCAAACTTGCACAGTAACTTTCAAAAGCTTATTAAAAATAGTCCCCCCATTTTGCAAGGAGTTTGCTGCAGGTATGAATCCTGTTCTTTCCCTTTCCAACTCTGTTTCTTCCTATTAAAGCTGAATTTCCTATCTGTCCGAGCCAGGGGCTGGTTATCCACTATGATTTACTGAGGTGATGGTTGCCCCCTCCCACACTCCCTCCAGCACCTTCAACTCTGTTTTGTTTTTGTTCATTTCATTTTCAGAAGGATTTATACACAGTCCAGCTATATAAATTCCTTGGGAGATAAAAGCGCCACATACTTCCATAAACAAAAGCTTTTACTTGCATCCTGTCTTCCTTTTTTTCTTAAAGTTAAAAGGAAAAAACCCTAAAAACAAAACCCCAAGCCATCTGATTGAAGCAGGTATCATAAATGCATGCTGGTAATGATTCTGTGTTCCACAATGCCGATACTTTAACTTTTAAAATATGTTTCCTTTCTGGTTTGTAACATTAATCAAAGAGCCGCTTCCTTCCAAATTTCCACAGACTGGGGCTAATTAGAACCACTCGAATCATATTTTGTAAATTCCATGTGAATGTTACTTTAGGTTTCAAGATTGCAAGTGCTTCAGGTTTAGTCTGGCTAGGCACTCTTAAGGTTATTTTTATTAATGTTTCTGTCTCCCAAACCAATTCAGGGTTTCTCTCCATTTACCCCAAATAGATTTGTGGGTTCACACACGGGTGTGTCGGAAATAGACGTTATAAGTAGGAAAAAGAAAAGCCGAGAAGGAAAAAGATTTTGCAGTGTAGTTCCAAAGAGCAACAGAGAACCTCTTAAGTAACGTGAAGCTGAGGATTCAACAGACTTGATAATTGAGCCCTTTTAGCCTTCTGATGTCTGTATCAGAAAAACAAGAGTCTAGCAGAGGGAGACAAAGAATAAAAGCAAATACTGGGCAGGAGGAAGCTGAGGAGATGATTGAAATATTGAGGTATAGTTCAGGATATGTATAGATCAGTATTATGATGTTCCCTTAGGCTCAGTTTTTCCCTCTGGCGAAACGTAGCTGGTTTAAAGGTGGCTTCGGGAGAACCTGATGTTTCCAGTGCAACCGAGAGTCGGGCATTGCTGCGGCTTGTGCAGAGGCAACTTGGAGAGACTTCTCTTGGAATTTGTGTTCATGTTTCCTTCTTTCTTTTTTGTTTTTGAAGGAGTGACTAGTGATTTTTTTTTTTTTTTTTAATATTTATGGGAAATTGAATTGCTAGAAGTTGGGAGTTTTCAGATTGTGATTATCAGGCTGTGCTAAAGGGATTTGAATTGAACCACTTTGAGCATCCGACAGGGTGACTGTTCCCATGCTCTGTTGTAACATTTCTCTCCCATGCATTTGTTGTACCTAAGTAGGGTATCTAATAATTAGGGGACAGTTGGCTCGCACAGAAATCTCAAAGTTAACTTGCTTTTGGTATATAAGGCTGCAGCTTCAAAGAAGAGCAAGGGCGCATCATAAATTTTGCTAAAATTAATCAACCGTTTAAGAGCTCCACATTAACGAGGTTTTCCAGGCAAGCAGCTTTCTTCTCTTCTTCTTTTTCATTCAAAGTCTGAGGTTGGGGGGGGGGGGGGGGGGGGGGGAGGGGGGGGACACCTTAAGTAATAAGAGGAAAGAAATGGAATTTGAAGAGAAATAATAAAAACAAAAAAGGCTGGATTTGTAGAATATAAATCCTCATGTGTCCTTGATCCATATTGTCAGGATCTTTTTTTTTTTGGTCGGATTTGTCCTGTGTGCCTTTGACGGAAAAGGCACGTAGAGAGAGAGAGAGGGAGAGAGAGAGAGCGCGACAGAGGGGGAGAGAGAGACGTGTCACTGCTTTGGAGCTCATTATCATTCTTAATAAGTCTTAAGGAATAAAGAGGAGCATTGAGTGTAAATGCTGGGTAATCCTAACACTCCTCAAGGTGAGAGGAGTCTCGAGGACACAGAGAAAGAGAGTGAGGAGGAGGGGGTACTGTGGGAGCAGGAGAGGATGTGGATGAAAGTGGTATTTAGGGGAGTGGGCGCAGGTTAGTAAGGGCTTGTGCCTCTGCGACGCTTTGCGTTCGTTCCTCGGGCCTGTGCTGGGGCAAGTTGTCTCCAAGTTTGCATCCCAGAGATCTCCCAGGTTTGCACCCGAGCAGCCCAGCTGGACCCTGGGGCTGAAATGTTGGCCTGAAATTGTGACGTTCTGTGCTGGAGGTCAGTTTGAGAAAGGAGTCGGCTGCGCGCCCTGCTCGGCCCGGCTCAGCCCTGCGGGAGCGGCGTCCCAGGGCTGGTGCTTTGCCGTGCCTCCGCTTTGGCGCCTGCTTCCTCGGCTCGGGCTCGCTTCTCAACCCGTGCGCCCTGTCCCTTGCTCCTTTCCGCGTCGGTCAGCTTGGGTGTCTCAATGCTTTGCCTGCATTTCCTGAAGCATCTCCCTGCGCGGCTCGGACACTAGGTGGCTTAAAGCACAGGCTCGGCTCTGCTGTGCTGGCAGCTGCCAGCGTTCATTCACTCTTTCTGGTGGGCTCCCTTATTCAAACTTCAGGCTGACAGCAAAACATGGAGATGTCTTTGAATCCGTTGTGGATTCAGATATCGCACGACCTCTTCAGCAGTGTGTTTGCAGTCGCGTTCAGGGATTTGAGCCCTCGGAGAAGGAAGAAAGAGGACGCTGATGAAATGAATTCAGAGGCTGGGCTTCTTACTTTGATGATAAGGAGTCAGGAACCTGCTGGTGTTGCTGAGTCCTTCCCTCTCTAGGCCGATTTCACCATACCCATTCTAAAGGGTGTGCGTGTGTTCCTTCTGGAAAAAAACATTTCAGGGTTGGCATCGCCCTTTTTACTGTGCTGATGTGTAATGGAAGATGCTGAGCTTTCAGTGATGCCCACTGGCCCTTCTTTCTGGTCTCTTATCTCAGCTCCAGTTGCAGGCAGAAGGGATTGCTGTAATTGGGAATTTGCCTAATGCATCCAAAGCCTAAAGAAGGGGAGTGGAATAGCACTTGAATATTTTTTTTCCCTCCTGCAGTTTGTGTTCTTTCTCTGGATCAGCCTTAGCTTCTGACTGAAGTAGCAGCTTTACCTTTTTTAAAGTTATTCCAAATACCTTGGAGCAGGTAGGAAGGAGTTGTGGATGCTGAGTTTTGATCAGTTGGTGGAAGCCAAGCGCAGTGAGGTGGAAGTCTTGTTAAATGCTGTTTTTTCTGAGTCCAGGTGCTTGGCATCAAGGTAAAGTATTACATTGGTAATATTATTAGGTATTAAGTTACTGTAATATTATTAGGTATTAAGTTATTAGTAGTGGAACTGTGGAGCTTGCCTGTACTTGACAGAGAAGTGCTAAGGTACTGTATTAGGCCTGAATTCATCCTGGTTTCTCTGGTAGTGTCCTTCCAGCATGCCTCAGCCCTGATCTGGAGGGAGCAGGAGAAAACTTGAATGCAGTTTTGGCGCATCATCTGTCTTTTGAACACTTTCCTGAGACAGCTAATGAATTGTAGCAAGGAGGCTCCATTTCTTGCACAGAGGGATCTGCCTACAACCCCTCTCACTGACTCTGTCCAATGGCTGTTGACGAGGTGTCAGCTAATACCTTTCACGCCTGATTGAGCTGGTCTAGAATAGGACCCGGAGATAGAAGAGTCTGTGCTCACAGGGTGAGCTCTAGAGCCATGCAGCTGCCAAGGCCTCGTGCGTAATAACTGCTGTAGGAAAAGGCATAGCAGAACTGCCAGTTGTTTGGGGCCTTTGAGGGCCTTTGGCTCCTTGCCTGCCATGGCATTTTGAGGTACTTTTCTCTCCAGAAGGTATCCTATTTTTGTTCTGCCACCAGTGATGCTGTTTTGAAACAACATTGGAAACAATTCCCAGATTCTAAGCCATAGGGCTTGTCATTTCAATGACAATACAACAAGTCACCTCAGAGTTGGTCTCTGAGGCTGCTCCTGATCCTTCTGTGTGTGAAGTCAGCTGGCAAGGTTAGTCGCAGTGCTGGCAGGGCAGCACAGCATCATACACACCATCATCCATGAGACTTGGGAAGGAAGGAGGTAGATAAACTCTACAAGTTTTTCATGGAGTTTTTTGTTTTGGATGCTGTCCTTTGAAAGAACAGTGGGAGCTGGAAAACTTAAAAGAGAGAATCTCTTGATGGTCTGTTTGGAACTGGGAAGAGGGGTCTTGTTTCAGCTATCTATTAAAATGTGTTGTGTGATGCTTGGGAAGGGCCTGAGAAACAAGTGCTGAGAGTGTGACCCAAGCACAAGTTTGCCTGCTGGGCTTGGAGAAAAGCTGACTAGAAAGTGTGTCCTAAAAATACAAGATAGGCTGGTTCTGATCCCTGCTTGTATTTGAAGGTGGGGGCGGCAGTGGTCTTTCAGTTATGAGCCAGTTCTTTTCTTTCCTGGTTTTGCTTCTGCTTCCAATATCAAAGGTACTGGGACATTCTATTCCTAAGCAGTATGAACTTCCAGCCCTACACTTCTCCCAGTGTGGATAGGCAGAGCTTTCTAAATAAGAAGAAGAGAATGTGCCTGGCATAAATGCATACTGAGCTATGTGATCACAGACTGTGGCTTGGAGGTATCTCCCTCCTGCCCCACTCAGCCCATCCCAATGCCAGGAGGAGTGAGGGCTGCACAGAATCACGCTTGCCCGCGTGGTGCATGATGAAGCTGGCAGAGCAGCTGGGAGGCTGGCAAACAGCTCCCAGCCCGGCTGCCTCCCCATGGGAGCCGTGTCTGCAGAACATCCTCTCCAGAGGGCTGCTGGTGGTGAGCCCCTCCCTCTACCACTGCCTCAGGCTGGTCCAACTTTATACGAGGGGAGCGGTGTCCTTTCACACTAGTGAGCCAGCAGAATCTCTCCCAGGGGTTATTGTAACCTCTCAGAAGCGATTTGCAAACAGGCATTCAGAGATAAAGTCTTGCTGCCGTGCTCAGGGCCGGTAGGGCAGATAAGAAATGCGGCAGGTTTATGAAAGGGAAGGTGTATGAAATGCAGCCTGCATCTCCCATTTCACTGCACTATGCCAAAACACACAGTTTCTTATTTCAGTCACTGTGATCTTTCAAGGAGGTTAATTTCCATGACGAACTCTGGGCCACGTGCATGGAGGATTTATCTAATTAGACTGACACTTTTCTTTTTTAAAAAAGAAAATTAAGCTGCACCTTGGAGGACTTAAGTATTTTAAACTGTGGGAGCAGCACTAGGTAGTGTGATCCCTGCTCACAGAGCAGAGAGAGGGGAAATTTTCCCTTTTCCAGTCTCCTGTTTAAGACTTCACCAAAGGTCCCCATTTACCTAGTTTTTTTACTTGGTAGATGGGTGCTAAAGGGTATTTTATCCTGCCCGAGTCCCTAAAGCCTCAGCTGGCTCTTTAACTCATGTAAACTATTGGTGTACTGGGCTATTACGTATTCAGGATGGAGCAGAGGGTAAAGGAGAGACCTACTTATGCTCCTTAGCCATGTTCTAGAAAAAATGCATCTTCCCAGGACAGTGAATGATGTGCCTGCAGCCATGTAATGACTGAGGTAGGTGTACATCCATCTCACCGTGCCTTGCCACCTCATGATCCTGAATGTGTGTGTGTTGTGGAAGCTGGTGTGACTGTCCTTGTCTTGCCTGTGGTCACAAAGAATAGTGAGTCCCAGGAGAACCCCCTAGCCCTTCATCCAGCCTTGTTGCAGTCAGATCATATTTGGACTTCCTGCTAAAAATGCCTTTGAGACAAGAACTGGGACCAGCACCATGCTGTAATGAAAGTAGAGGATCTTAGGTCGAGGCAGTTACATGCAGGCAAGTCCCATGCTTCCCTCGGACTGGATGTCTTTCACACTTGTAGGCACAGTGGATGATGCTGGTTTTGTTCCCATCAGAGGACTCCTGGAGTCCCGTTCACACTCTCTGCCTGCTGCTTTCTCATTATTTGGCAGCTCCTTGTGTTGCTGTGTGTGAATCCAGGTTCACATCACTTTAGGTCTGGTAGTGCTCCAGCTGTTTATCCTTGTAAAGGAGATGGAAGGAACATCTTCTCAGGGCACCATATTTACTGCACTAAACTCAGACAACTCAGACCACGTTTTCTTGCAGCCCAGGTTGGAGCAGAGTAGCATCTGTGGGGAGGGAAGTGTCCACACAAAAGGGGCAGCATAAGAGTAGCCTTATGAACTCTGGTGATAATACATTGAATCCTGTGGAGCTGTTCATGGTGCAATACTGCACAGAGTAAGACAAATACAGCAGCCTCATGCAAGGAGATGGTCACTGGGCAGTCCCCAACTGATACACTGAGGAATCCACAGTGGATTGAACCCGAGATTTAATTTTAATTTGTGTTTGGTGAGTAAAGGAACAAAAACCGATATTTTCTTTTCTACCCCCCCCCCCCCCCAAGAAAAAGAAAAAGAGAAAGAAAAATAATAAAACCTACTAGACAATCAGAGTGCTAACCAACAGGAGCTCTGTTGGCTGGGGAGAGATCGTTCTGGCTTGGTCAGCCATCCCTAACAAGTTACGGGTTGTATAAACTCCCAGCTTACAGCTGTAAATTTACTCAATTTTGAATACAGCCACAAGCTGGCTCAGCAGGATCTGAAACTGTCTGCTCCAGTAATCCTGCTGTGTTCGAAGTTCACATTTGGGGGGACCCAGCTTTGGACAAATGGAACTGTGGAGGGCCTGATGGTGGACTGCATCCCACATAGCTCTAGATTGAAAGGAACCTCCCCAGTATGAACCAGAGTGTTAATTTTTCTGTTCCTGGCTTTTAGCTTCCTTGCCTTGGATGGATGCCTCTTGATCTCCATAGCTGCAGGTCCACTGCCCCTATGCCTTTTCTGTCCCTCACCTTGAGACAGGGAACTTGGTCCTAGGTAGATTCCCTTGCACTGCCTGGAACAGCAGTGCCATGTCTGCTGGATGCTGTAGTAGATGGGCAGGATTTGGTCCATACACAGTCCTGGGCCCTTCCTGCAGTGTCTACTCAGTCCTTGCTGAGTTGGAGTCAGTTGGTATTTGCTTGAGTGACTGAGAGCAAAAGGGAGGTTCTGACTTCAGGGTTTGTTGCTGCAGAAATAACTCATCTCTCTGAAAACCTGTAATGTTGCAACATTGGATATTCCTAGATAGCTGAATTTTTGGTGTATAATTGTGGCACTGGATCCTGCCACAAACAGCAGCATGTTACTTATATTGAAAGAGAATTTAGCCCAGTCACACAGTTAACTTTGGCCACATATTCAGAAATTGGACAGTTTACAGCAGTGTAGAGAAAGAGGGACATGTGCACCTCAGCCCACCTGTCCTCTTATTGCTGACTACATTTCCTCATGTTTCTAATGGGGAAGCGTTTTGTCTTAGAATGAGACATCAAGTATTGTCATATTATTCTCACTGACACTTTGGTCTTCAGCAAAAGTGAGGTGATATTTTCTGTTACCTGTTATGGGTTCGGAAGGTAGAGATGGCTTCAGGGATGACCAACCCCAGACCTCCTCAACAGGCATCTGGCAGCCTCTGCCCTGGGGTGCTGCCTGGTCTCCAAACCAACTCATGTCCATCTTCACTGAAGCAGAATGGTGACAGCAGAGGTTATGGGGATAATGTGATTCCAAATATAGCAAGTGTTCGCTCCTGAATTAAACTCCCTACAAATAAATAAAAAAGGAGTAGTTGCAAGTAAAAGATCCAGGAGAGGTTTCCTCTCCTGTCTTCCATGTCTCCCCTGTGGAGTTGTGCTGGCTCTGGCTCCCAAAGGGTTAAGGTGACTCATGCCCCTCTCACCAGATACTGCTGGCAGGAACGATTCATCCCAGCCACTAATTGGTGGTGTTTGCTCTGCACTTTCTCGCTCTGGTTTTGATGAAAACATTTAACCAGGAGCTTAGTGTGTGGAGGCTCCCAGCTGACAGCACTGTGCTGGCTTTACCAAGTTGTCCTTGCTGTGTGTAAATTCAGCAGCTGGGCTTAGAGGTGGCAGGGGAGAGCAAACATGCCTAGCATTACAGCTTCTGGCCCCTTGGTTCTGCTCTTCAGAATGCTCTTCCCTATGGGAATCTTTGGGCTCCAGGCCTGTATCTGCTGCAGTCTGCAGGTGCCTTCCTGTACCTAGACAGCCGTTGGCACTGGAAGCCAGTTCAGAGCCTTGAGACAAGGCTGCAGAGGTGGGAAGAGTGATCCTGGTAGGTTTCGTAGGGCCTGGTCTTACCTGAGAGCAGGGGTATGACTTGGAGCTTGGGAGATCTGTTCCCAAGACCATCTGGCTGCAATCCCAGGGGATTCTCTCCCAGAAAACAGGCTCTGACAGGCCCTGTGCCACAGAGTGATAAAGCTACTGGTTCTGTTACGTGGAGATGGGCTAATCATTCTTTCCTATGCCACTTGGAAGCTTGTGCAGGACTTCCCTAACACAGGCTTTGATTGGAGTTGTTTCAGGTAATAACCTGCCCTTCTAAGGGGCTTCACATGAAGAAGTATGAGATGGCTTTAATTTTTGCCATGCAAGTGGTAGAGAAGTTTCCATGTCCTTCTGGAATCAGTCTTGAGAGTGGGCATGTCCAAGCTCCTCGGTTCCTGCATCACAGGACCTGCAGGCAGCAGCAGAAACCGAAACATTCCCCCGGGGACAATACCAGTTTATCTGTGTTGCTGCTGGAAAATGCATTCAAATTTGTGCCCAAACGGGAGATTGTTACATGCAAGAAATTCATCTGAGCCCATCAGGGCTGCCACTGCTCTGATATTTCTTTACTTTTTTCTCCTTATCTCTGGTGATCTACCCTATGAACAACAAAACAAATCCAGATGGGAAAATTTATAAACCAGAAAATCTGGATTCCCTGTTCCTGGAAAAGCATGATCCCTTGTTCTCAGCCGCCTCCATGTGTCATGGGGTCTGCCATGAAGAGATGCCAGAACTGTTGCAAGAGGCCAGGCCTGTGTCTGCCTTAAGGAAATGGAGCAGCAACGTAATGCCCTGCGTGAGTGTGGGTTTCCAAAGGAGATGCGTTGCTCAGAGGAGCAGGATTTGCCCTCATGATAGTTGTTCAACAAAGGCATTTGTTCTCTTTCTGTCCATTTCAGGACCTTGCTCCACATCACTGCTGAACTGATTATGCCTGTTGAGGGAAATTTTCTGCCTCTTCCCTCTCCCTGACTATTGATAGTCTGCAACTGAATACATATGTCTCATTAAACACAAAAAGAGCCAGGCCAGGCCCCCACTGCACAATGTGCTGCCTGTTATCAGCCCGGAGAAAGGGAGCAAACAGGTGTAGGATAACAGTGCAACTGAGAGAGACCAAAGTGCATCATAAAATAAACAAACAGCCCGTGCTCCAGCTCCCCCAAATGCACCATGTAGTTCCAAGGGTCTGCAGTGCGCTTTAGAACATACTCTGAGCAAGTACCCACTTGGGGCACCGTTTAATTTGCAGCCAGAAATGGGTTGATGATTTTCTGCATTGTAGGGGTGTTTGGAAGCCCCGTGCCCTTTCTGTTGTGCTTGGGGCTGCAGGAACAATGGGAACTTCCTGCCTCCAGAGCTTACAGTGGTGGGGAAAGAGCTCCTGTCTCCAGAGCTTACAGAACTGACCAGCTGTGGGTCTGACTTGGGTCATGAAATCGAAACAGTAGGCCTGGATGAAGAACTAAAGAAGGCATCTGAGTGTTCCCTTATCATAAGTAAAGGGCTGTAACTTTTTACCATGACCTTCACAACCTTTACTGTTTTCAGGGAAGAGTGCAATCTCTGTGGTGTGACAGTCTTTCCTCCTAAGATTTCTTTGGTGAGGATATTTGTACCAGGACTTTATTTAGTTTCTTTGCACCTCTTCGTGCTCTGTGAATCTTCTGTTGCCCATTGTGCTTTGGGGCTGACAGAGCTTGCAGTGGTGCTGCTGGCATTTTTGTTGCATTTAGTGAAGCAGTGGCTTGGCTTACTCTACCCCGGCAGCAGCCAGCGCTTTAGTGACTCAGCCCCTGGAATTATGCTTACCCAACAATACCTTTTGTCCTTTGCTCAAAACTTCTGGCCGAGAAAAGGGAAAAAGGAGGAGGGAGAAAAGAAAGAAAAGATAAAATTCTGCATTTAGTTGTCCTTTCATCACAGGTGGTGCCAGTTGGTTTTTGCTTTATTTGTACAGGGTGGGGAAAAGAGGGAAAAGAAAAACAAGGTGGAACTCGGACAAGGCCCAGGAAATGTTTGAACCTGACAACAAACTTTCTTTGTTCAGGGGAGCAGGGGAAAGAGAACAGAAAAAAGGGACAGAAGACCAGCTGAAACCAAACTTAGCCCTGTGCTCTTGGGCAGGTTTCTTTTCCTTACTCTTTATTGTTTGGGGTCTTTTGTATTGCTTGGTGTCTTGTGATAATTGTATTTGCATAAAGGCTTTTGTGTACTGCCTTCTAGAAGATGGACAGATGAAAGGTTTCCTGGGGACACATTTGTTATGTGGATGGGGAGGATTTGTCAGTTGTTCTGTCGTTTATCTATCTATCATTATCTATCATTTATTCATGATTTGCACGATCCTTCTCCTCCAGCCATGAAGATCAAGATGGTTAAAGGGAAAGCATGAAGGACCATGCTTCTCAGGAGGAGAGACAGATGAGCAATTTAGGGGCTAGGCAGACAAATCTTGATTAAAATGCAGAAACCAGAGGGTTTTGTTGAGGAGAAAATGAAGAGAACCATAAGGCCAGCTCATAGGGATACTGCCTAGAAGACACCTGAGTACCACCAAGTGCTACAGCACAGACCACCCTTTTTTCAGCTTGGCACAAAATCTCTTGGTGAATCATCTTGCAATGTTATTCTTCAAAAAGAAAAATTGAGAATTGTGCAATAGCTGCCCAAGGGCCATTGGAAATTAGAATAATCTGCTGCTGTGTGGGACAAAATGGATTTTGGTGGGCTTGGGTTTCAGCAGGGCCGTTACAGCCAGTTCACTGGTGCATACTGTAGGTATGATCAGGACTATGCAGCACTCTTGGAACTTGGTTGGAGCATGTAGAAGTGTTTTCCCACCCAAACAGGTGATGACAGCTCTCTCTGTCATCAGTCAGGCACCTGGCAGTCCACATGTGTTACAGCTGGCCTAGGCTGGGGTGACACTCAAGGGATCTGTTTCTCTCAGGAGATGCTCCTCCCTAGGAGGCTGCCTGGTGCCTTCCCAAATTGCCCTGTATTCTTAGCTGTTGATTCTGTGCGGTGTTGTAGTGGTCTGGTAATGCTGGAATGGCTGGATAGCGAGGGGACTGGGATGAAAGGCTGTTCACTCCTTTCTTGCCCAGCTTAGAAATATGTTACACAATGCTCAATTAATCTTTGTTATCTCATTTGTGTATCACAAAACATTGTGTCAAAATGAGTGAGCAAAGGATACAGGATGTCACCTGTATTGCAGATGCTGGCTGTGTTCTCCAAAGAAAGGTTAAATCTTTTGACTTGGCTTAAAGTGGGTATAAGTCCTACTTCCAGTACACAAAAAGGAAGAAAGAGGAACCAAGAATAAAGTCTCTCTCCGGAGCTGGACTGATGCGGGACTTCGCTGCAGTGTCCTGTGGAAGTCTTTCCATTCTTTTGATAATGGCCAAATCACTGTCATGCCTACTATATTAAAGTATCAAGAGATGCTGTCAATTAAAAACTTGCCCTGATGCTGGGGACGTGGATTCCTTTGACTATATTAGTAGGAATATGGGCCTTTCTTTCCAGTGCAGGTTCCCTCTGAGTTTCATCAGACTACCCTGGAGCTGCTCATTTCCTGACTTTACGTCTAAGCCTGGGCTGCAGAACACAATCCCAATTACCTTGAGAACAGAGTCTGAATTCAGCGAGCCCTAGGTGAAAGCTGGAATAGTTCCACTACAAAATAGACTGTTCCAGTTCTACACAAAGAGCAGCTGCATTCTGACTTTGGTCCTCAGTCTTTGCCTTAGTTATCTATACAGTGGAGATAATAAAACTCGCCTGCAACATGGCTTGTAACTCAGAATTAAGGAACAGTTTCCAGAGCCAGACTGAAGGCAGCTGTAGAACACAGGCTGTATTTTTGGTGCTAGTGTATATGTCTGGAGTTTAGAAATTAGGGCCCAAGTGAGACTTAGAAAGGCAGGTGAACACACTGGCTGTGTTTTCTCTCCAGAGACGTTCCAGGGAAACTTGCCCAGGGGTCTCGAGGGAAGAGGCTGGTACTGGGGTGCTGGCAGCAGGAGCGGTAGTGGCGAGTGAGCAGCTTTTCTGCCGTCCATTCCAAGTACAGGAGGGACTGTGGGGAATGATTTCAAAGCCACCACTATGGAGATTAAGGGGATGAGAATGTAAATCTCAAGTAAAAAGGTAATTGAATGTAATAGCAAACACTGCTCGGTCTATGTTAATTTTAGCTCTTCCCCTGGATACAAGGCGCTGTATTAGTGTTTTATTACCATTTTGTTTGCACTAATAAAATAGTAAAATTTATTTCAAGGAAGTTGAAGGATGGTTTTACAATGCAAATTTGAAGAAATTGGACTTTTCATTTACGCCACTGCTATTTTAAACCCTGAAGGGTGTAAATTAGCCTTCTGTGCCTGGGTGAAATCCACTGCTTCCACAAGCAGGGGGAGGATTTGATGTGGGGGAGAAGAGAACAAAACCAAATCATCTGAATATTTCAGAGAGACAGAGATATCTGATGAGGAGAGAGAAAAAATGTGACTGCCTGTGCCCGCTGAGTGGAAGGGCTGGAGGAGAGTTGGAAGAGCTGATGAGAAGCAGGTTTATTCTGGTGGGCAGCTTCAGCTGCTATGAGCATCAGGAAAGGGCAGAACAGGGCATGGAGGTTCCAGTGGACATGGTGTGCCCTGCCCTGTGCTGCCCATGTGGTTCCTCCTGGTAAAGGAGGTGCAGCAGCTGGGGCTCAGCTGATTACCAAACACTGTCAATGACAGACGATTCCTAGAAGTGGGAAAGCCTAGGGCAGGTTTTGCCTTCTGGCCCAGGGGACCCACTCTTCCCATGTTGCCTGTACTTTCCTCTTGCTTTGCTGTCTTGATCTTCCTGCCATAGCCTAGCCCATCTGGCACTGCCTGGCTCTGATTCCCCACTGAGTCACAGTGCTGCCAGGGAAGGTGCCTACAGCCCAAGAGGCTGGTTCAGTGACCTCCTCCTTCACCCAGAACTCCTCTGTGGCATGAAATAGAAAGGGATGGGCTGATTATCTGGTCCCTTTCACCTTCATAAAGTTGTTTATAGCAGTGCTGTTCTCATGTGTTCTCTCACACTTTTTTGCCAGTTCTTGGCCTTGACATAAATGATGCTGTAAAGGCTAAGCCACAGAATAAGGTCCAAAGAGCCTTTCTTGGTTCCAAAGGTCCACTGAGCTGGCCAAATATCTCCTGGAGGGAGTAGAAGCATCCAGACACAGCAGCTTTCTTGGACTTATCCTGAGTTTGTGCAACAGATCTGGAAATCTTGTGATCTGAAAACCTTAATTCTCCTTGTGCAGAGGAAGGTGTGGAACAGGAGTTGTAACATCCCTATTTTCAAGTCCCAGAGGTTCCATTCCCTTCCTGGGGAAGGCTTTGAGTTACTGTTTTTGTAATCATGTTCATGTTGCATATACCTCAGTCTTCACACAATACTAATGTTGAAAGGAGCCATGCTGAGATTCTCCTGTATGGGAGAATTAAGATATTTTTTCTTAATCTTGAGTGAAATTGTACATTTGTTCATTGTCCTGAGATGCTTGTTTGAAGCAAGTCTTTGTATTGTATTATGTACCTCCCCAAACCACATCAGGCTTTTTACAGTGATAGAGGTACTGACCTGGGTATGAAGCCCTCAGAGGAACCCTTTTCCTTATGCTCTCCAGTAGACTGATGGGCACCTCAAACACCTCAAACACCTCAAACACAATTGCTTCTAGGCCGTTTCTCTCCAGCTGTATTAGTGATTTTGCTGCTAGCCCACTCAGGCTGTTGGTGGCCTGCTGCTTCTGTGGGATGTAATTTCTCAGGGACTCGTTTGGTGTCTGGCCTCCTAGTCTAGCTGTTGCCCTGCATTCTTGGCCAAGTGGTACTGAGTGAACTGGAGAAGAAAAACCTGCTCTGGTGATCTGATTTTGCAGAAAGGTAGATCTCCCAGCCCTCCTTTGGACTACGAATATCGTCTGTTAATTTTATCCTCAGGAGGCCTTTCAGGACAGAAGCCACTGTTTAACCCATGCGAAGGGCTTTGGCTTGTTACTATTTATGGTCAGGATAGCAGCAAATCTGCTGGGAAAATTGAGGCCAGGCTCCAGGTCTTTGTCCATACAGCTGTGCCACCTCTTCTAGTGTCTGGGCATTAAAGAAAGCTTTCAAAAGTTTAACCCTCTTGCATGTTCAGCTCACAGCACAGTGACCAGCCATGTGTGGCATCAGGCAGCCCTCTTAAACTCCCTGCCCTGCTTCTTTGGTGGGTGTAGCAGAGGCTGAGCCAAGACCGAGGGCGTTACCTAAGAAAGCAAAGACTTATTTTTGGCATTGAAATGGTTTCCTATTCCAGGCGAGTCTGGGGAGCAGCATGGTTGTGTACCCAAGGATTTAAACAGTGCATTAAGCTAAGGGGTTACACTCCGGGTGGATTTCAATCAAAAACTATAATTACATCAAATAGCAAACGGAAATGGAAAAAGGGGATTACTGACTCGACCCTGAATGCTGTTGGCTGCTGAACCTGCTCCATTATTTACACCCCCTCTATTGCCTGAGGTGGGGTGTGTATGTGTGTAGGCAGTAAGGCCCCTCCTCCTTTTTCCATTTCCTTCATGCATCTGATGAAGTCAGTCAGTGCTTGGAGGAAGATTGGAATTTGCATGACTTGGATTTGGGACTTTGCAGGGCAGGTTTGATCTCCCTGGGCAGCTCTTCCTGGCTCCAGGCAGGAAGAACTGCTCAGCTCAGGCAGTCGTGGGAACCCCCAGGCCTACAAGCTTTCTCTCTTTTTCTGTTTTGCTATCAGACCAGTGTTTTGGACTCAAAACTGCTCATCCTCAAGGCAACTGGAAAGCTCCAGACTGCAAACAGGAAGTTCTTTCTAACCTAGAGAGCTGGTAGTGTTTAAAACTGCCCCTGAGGTAGTAGAACTGTTCTGTGCCTGTGTTCAGACTCTGAAAGAGTCTATCTTGTTTGGTACAACCAAGCCAGCACTACCTAGCTGGAGAATTTACCACACCCCTGCACTCACAGTTCAGGCTCCAGGGTTTGCTCTCTGGTTCGAGCTGCTTCCTGCAGTACTTCAGAATACTTTGTGGATTCCAGTTTGTCACTTCTGCTTCTGGCACCGCTGCAGCTGTCACCTGCCTTCTGGTCTTTGTCTGCCCCGTTTCATTTGTCCTGTTCTCCCAGTTCCTCCTTGTGTCTCCCTTCTTGTTATCGACAGGTTGTGTCTCTACACGTCTGTTGGACACCTGAGTTTGGGTGTAGTGTGTGTGTAGTGTGTAGTGAGTGTGCTGAGATGGCTGGAACTGTTTACCAGACAGGGAGGATAAGGAATGCAATCCCCCACTGCCTTCCCAAGCCTGCTTTCTCAGGTGGTTTTCCAGATGTTTAATCCCAGGTTTCATAGCCCAGCCCAGCTCCTGTTTGATGGGATCTCTTTTCCTCTGCTCATTCTAAATGGGTGAGATGTTGTGCTGAAATTAAGTCTTCATTTACGCTATGAAAGAGCCTTGCTCGGTGCTGTGCTGTTACAGCATCTGATACACCTTTGCCAAATGCGTTGCCCCTTTTTCATCTGTGGCACGTTCAGAGATGGAGGATGTAATGTGGTGTATAGAAGAGAAACCCCAGTAGAGTCGTGGTCGATTTACACATGGCTTGAGAAGCCCTGGAAAAGAACAGTACTTTTTTTCCTGCTCTGGACAGTGGCAAATCCATACAGAGTGAGACTTTGCCAGTGCTGGCTGCACTTTCACGGCAGTGACCTCACCTCATCGTGAATACTTGGGAAGGAAAGGTGCTTTGTAAATATAAGAAAATATTCTCTTCTTATAGACAGATGTTTGATTTTGTAATACAATAGTGTGATTTGAAAAAACTCCCAAAACTTATCCAAATGTAGATTTCCCTGAAAATAATTAAAATACAGTAAGAAAACTCCATTCAAAACTGAAATCCCTTTTGGCAGGTAAGAGAAAGAGTAATGTTACCGTTTAGACCAAACTCTTCTTTGTTATATAAACAGGGAAAAAATTCTTCAAGACAAAAGTATGACCTAAGACACTTTTCTAGTTCTTTTTTTTCTTCAGCATTTAGCTGACTTTAAATTTATTTTGCACATCCTCTGCAATATTTAGAGTCCAGATATAGTGGTCTAGGGGAAAACCAAACCCTTAAACGAACTGATTATGTTCAAAAGAGTTAGAGTGGGAAAAATACATGGTGACAGGTAAATCCTTACGTGAAATATTTTAAAATTTATCTCGATTTTTAGGTTTGCTTTGTTACACACTCTAGATGATAGAAAAACCCTAAGAGGAAAAATGTTACAAGAGACACAGGAAAGCTGGACTTGTCCTACTTTGTGCAAGCTTGAATTTACTCCTCACTGTTCAAGGTCCTGTTTCAGCAGCCATGAATGGACTGGAGCCAGTGGAACTCCCTAGTTCAGGGTCTTAATGGCTTTTATGATCTAACTGTGATGCTTCTGCTGCTTCCTTTTTGCCTTTCCTAACTATATTTTGGAAATCACAGCCCATTTCTGTTCCTTTGTCCTTGTTTAAACCGCAGTTACCTTCCATCAAATTATATGATCTAAGGAGATGCTAAATAAAAGGTTTGATTTTAAAGGGATATCATTTGCAGGTGTGGAAATACGTGAACAGAGGGTGAGGCTGAAGGAGAGGAACAGCATGTCGAGATTCAGGCACCTATTGTGGAGAGGTGTTTGACACTTACACTGTAGCTGAAGCCTTCCAGGCTGCAGGTACTGAGACATTTGGAAGACTCGGGTCTTTTATAAGGCAAACGTGTGTGGACATTTCAAGTTGCCGTAACATTCTGTGTTTCTCCTGCTTGCGTGAGATCTCGTGTTACAGCACCAAGGGTCCTGCTGGTTTCGAGGGGCTGGCTCAGCACAGCAGCTGGCGGCAGGGAGGGCCTTAAACCCCGCACAGGAGCAGAGCTCCTGGCAGCAGGCATCTCACCTCGGGGAAGCCATCTTCATGGGTTGTGAGTTTTATCAGCACTCCATCCTTTTCATCACAGAGAAGGAGAGGAGAGAAATTCCATTTGGCTCTGCTGATTCAGTGGAGTAAAGAGGTGGAATTCATCAGGAGAAAATTGTTTACGGCACAGCTTTAGCCAGAGGATCTTCCATTTTAATCTCTTGCCTTTTTTTGATAGATTGTGTGAAAGACAAAGCAAGCGCTAGGGGCTGCTTGGTGTTTTTGTTTTTATGTTTTCATTAAAGTTTAATTGTGTGACTTGTGTGATGTAACTTCTGGAAATGCCTGTTGCAGTTGGTGGCAAAATGATTTTTGATTTGTTGTGTTTGAATCAGGTGCAGGAGTGTTAAACCTCAAAGAGGTTTTCAGACATGCATGTGTAGAGAAAATATATTTATCTATAGGATAGCTTTTGATTAATGAAAGAAAAGAACTGGAACTGCTGTGAGAGAAGAATCTCCTTTATTTGAAAGCTCTTCTGCTCCATCAGTAGAACAGAGAGTAAGGGTCTTTAAAATTAGTATAACTATAATTTATATCCACCATAAGGACGCTCTTTGCCTCCTGATCAGTAATGGAGCCTTAAATATAAATGGATCCTTACCTTGCAAACACTCAAATATTTCCTTTACTCACATGAGGTGTCAAAGGAAAGATTTCTATAAGGAAAATGGAGCATTTGCATAAGTACCCACAGCATCAAACAACAGAGAATTTGTATTGCATAAACAACAACCACCACATTAAAATCATACTGCTTTAATAGTTTAGAAAAAATATAACAAAAACATTGAAACTGTAATAGATGTTGCTCTGTGTATCGGTATCGATTTCATAATTTGTGTTGCCTTAATCTTGGGTGGGTGAAGATTAAGAATCTCCACGTAGAGTTATGTGTGTGCAATAAGTGGGAACATAGTAAGCAGCTTTCCTTTGCCTGGAGATGATTTAGGGCAGAGTATTTTCTCCATAAAATCTGGGGTTTAGAAAAACAAAATAGGATCCTTATGAATAAAAATCTTGAAAGGAAAATATCCAATAAATGATGAACTGGGGGAGAAAGCACTTACTTTAAACAAGTTTTCCAAACTTTGTGCTGTAGACATGAGAGCAAAGTGACTTCCACATGCACATGTGAAACATCTTTTTCACACTGTCCAACACGTCAGTTTGCAAAGGAAGTTTGGAGAATGAGTGCTGAAAAGGATGAGAAGGTAGAAGTTTCGTTTGTGTTCTATAATCTAGAGCTTTTTATGTATAAAGCATTTATACCTGTTTAATTTGAGGTGTAGTAGTTAAACTGATAGGCTGCACTGAAACAGCTTTTTTGGCTCAGTTCAAATTAATTGTTAACAACCTTATTTTTATGTGGATTTTGTAGAAAAGAGCTCTGTATTAAACCCGTACAAGTTTTTATGAGGTCTCTTCTTATATGCATTTTTAGAAACCCGTGTTTTTGAAATACTGTTAATCAAGGATGAAAAAAATAATAGAAGGAAATCCACTCTGTAGAGCATTTTTGAATGAAGGTTAACATGTTCATAAAATGGTGATAAAAAATTAGTAATGGTCACTTTCAGCTTTGGTTTCTTTGAAACAGAGCTGAGCTTCATCAAAGTAAAAAGCAGTTCTTTCAGACTTGGGGAAAGGAGTCTTACCTAAAACTTTCCCAGCAAATGGTAGGGCTGCACTGCTTTTGCCTAGAAAGAAGTAGGGCGTTCTTGCTTCCCATTGGGTTTCTGCTTAACGGTGAGAACTCATTTTCCCAGATATTGCACCCAGAACTTACGGCTGCTTCCTGATCCAGGTAAGTACTGGTTACTAAAAAGACATGCACTTTTTTCCTCTAGTTATCATCCCTAAAAAATTCCCTGTATATTAATTTCTTCTTAGCTGCTCTGTTTTTTTAGCAGATTTTTTTCAGATTTTGTGCTGTACATACTTTGTACATTTGCTTTGTCTTCAGGTAGTTTATTCCAGTATGTAAATGACTATCCAGCCAGTACAGAGCAGGCAGGTCTAGAGCTGGACTCTGTGCTACTTTACAGGGCATCTGAACTCATGAGTCTGTGTGTTGGAGTGGTACACTCAAACTGTCTTGCTATTTCAGGAGGCAGAAAACTGTTTCTTTTCTTGCTGGTCATTCTTTCAGTGAGTCTTTCTCTGAACCAAATAGTAACCGAAGCTGGTCCTGGGTTGATCCCCTGTTGAGCAGCTTCCCTGTTGTAGGGTGTCCTCTTTAAAAATAATAACAAATCAACCTCCCTCAGAAAATGCTAATCATTAAGAGGAAATAGCAGTTCCCCTTACACTGAGAAGTTTGTTTAGCAAAGAAGGGAATAATCTACTGGTTAGAGCACAGACAGAAATCTTGTAGTTTTGACTAAATTGCTTTTTGAGTTTGGTCTGGTCACTTTAACTCCTTGTTTTCTCACCTTCACCGTGAAGAATTCCCCTGTCACATGCCATGCAGTAAAGCTGGAATTTTGACTGGGCAGCAAATACATCTGCATATATGGGGATTTTATGTCAGCAGTCAGAGGATGTCTGTGAGTTCCCCTGTACTTGCTCTTTTTTTTTTTTTTTTTTTTTTTTTTTTTTTTTTTTTTTTTACTGAAATAACTATGGCTTTTAGAACTAGCAAAAGAAATTAGTTCAGTCCAGGGACCAACAGGTGGAAACTTGTAACTTTAAAAAATGGCTTTGGTTGTGGAGATTTCTGGGGCTTTGTATTAGGGTGGAACATCACTGCTGCAAGTGATATCTGGGGGCATTGGGTTTGTTCTGTGCTCCGAGAACACCAGGGCTGGCTCAGCTCTGGGCTCCTTGTGCCATTGGTCTGAGGGCAGAAAGCTCTGCTGCACATCACTTGAGTGCAAGCATATGGGTGAAATGGACCTATAATGCATAATTGTAACAAGTAGCTAGAATACTGCCTATGCACTTCCAAAATTGGCTGGGTTAATAAAACGTGCTGATTGCTCCCTGAGGATATCAAGGGACTGGATGATATTAGTAAGGGTCACCAGTTCAAATCTGGGTCAAGTTAGCAATGACAGCAACAGCCATGTTACAGCTCTGCATGCTTTTCTGTAAGTTCTCACAGGCAGGTATCTCTATCACTGCTGTGTTTGGCAACTGGATTGAAAAAGGAGGATGGCTCTGTGTGGTGCTGACAGAGATGGCAGTGCTTTCCCAGTTGTGCTTGGGATTTCAGCCCCCTTTCCAGTGTAAGTTTAAAGCATGAAGCTTCTAATCCATGTTCTCTGGATTCACAGTCCTTATATCTCACATTTTGCAAGTCTGTCACCTCATTTATGTTGTGGAAACAACAATTAATTTTATTATTGTGGTTTTTTTTAAAACAAAGATGGTTGATTGCCAAGTTTCCATGAAAAAGGAAAGGTGGGAATATTTTGCTGTTGTTCTTGCTACTGCTGGTTGTGGAGATTCAGTCTGTACATCCAGGACACAGGGCATTTCTATCTTGGGAGGTAAAATATTATCGATATACCTACACAGTGGTACTGCATCATTTTTAAAGTAATGTCTTGAGCAGTAACAAACTACAAGATTCCCACCTGCACCTCTGGGTGAGCAGAGGTTTCCTGGATTTGCAGCGTATGCCTCCAGGTTGATGCTGTGCAGGGGTCTAGTCAGGGTGTCAGTACACTCGTATGTGTCGGAAATTGGTGGTTTCTGGCTAGACTCTCTGCAATATCCTGCCCCTTGAAGACACGTGGGAGGCTGAACAACATGACATGCTGAGAAGGAGGGCAGCTTCTGGTCAGGCACTTGTATTTTTGCTGCCTTAGCTGCTGTTATAAATTCCTCACTCTGGCCTTTCACTTCTGATATTTTTCCCTTGGCCAAATCAAAGACGGTTTTGTTACCTCCGGCTCCCTGCAGATGCGGCAGCTTCAGGCAATGAAATATGCTCCAGTCTTTAAAGGGAGGACAGAGAACCTGCTGCTGGGAATCTGAGATGGAGGAGGGTTCCGGGAACAGGACCAAGGCTTTTGCCTTCATTCAGCCCTGGCTGCATCCATGTGCATGTGCGAAACCAACAAGGCTGCTAGTTGTGTGCCAGGAGGATAGATCAAGGTGCTCTGGAGTTCTGTAGGATTTATGGTGTGGATTGAAAACACACAGCAGCGTGTGTAGGTGGCACTGAGACATGATTGCCTCTCCTTGCCACTCCCCACTTGGGCAAGCAAGGTCAGCATGGCTCCTAAATTAATACATTCTATAATAAAACGGATAGATTTGGGAGCAGATCTAGTATTTGTGGCTAAAAAGAAAAAAGGGAAGTAGCTGGGTTTGTCTGAGCTTCCCCTGGAACTAGAAATGGAGGAGTACAGTCCTAGTGACTGGACATGAATTTTTATGGTAGCTAAATGTGAGAATGTGCTTTAGGTTTCTCTCCTTGTTTTTCCAGTGGTGCTTTCGGATTCCTGTTTTCAAACATTTCAAAAGCATGAATGCATCTATAGGACTGAGACCCAGGTGATAGTGCACAGGAGGGAGAAGAGATGAGTGTTTTGCTGGAGTGATGCTATGGAGTATGCTCCTGTGCTTGCTAATATTCAGTCTGGAATTGGACAGTACTGAGGTTACCATGATCCTTCATTTGCAACTGTGTGGCTGCTCATAAAACAAGAAGCCCAAAGGTGCTTCTTTGGTCTTTACTGCCAGTGGTGGGAGCCCAGAAAGGCTGCAGTGCAGCACAGCAGGCTCTCAAATCAGGCAGTTCTTGGGGGAATCCCTCTTCTCTCCCCATTAGGGACTGCCCTCATGTTTGGGAAAAGAGGAGCATAAAGCCCACCTTGACTGAGAGGCAGTGCCAGGGATTATGGCATTACTGTGAAGGGTTGAAGGAATTCTTCATATCCTGCTACATGATCCTTGTGGACCTGATAGAGGGTCACAGGACTTGTTTGAGAGCTGAGAATCTGAGGGATGGCCTGGAGGATCCCTAGGGCAACTGGGTCAGGGCCCTTTGCACTCTGTGGGAAACTCCCTTACCCGCTTATGTACATCTCCAGCTGTGGATCCAGCGGCAGCTGTTTGAAGTTGGAGAAAAGGGTAGAAGTTTATCCTGGAGGGCCAGCCCCTGTCAGCAGCCTTGGGTGCATGGAGAGGGGAGTCTGGCCAGTAAGCAGGTGAATGCACACAGAAATGATGCTGGAAGCCAGGGCTAGTCCTGCTGATGTGGCCCTTTCTCCTGCAGCGGATCATAAAATATGGCTCAAATTTTCATTACGGCCTCTATTGATTATCTTTTGGGACAGATGAATTATAGGGAACATTAAATTTAAAAAAAAAAAAAAGGAAATATTTGAATGAGTTTGGGAGGTCGATGCCAGAAAGGCTGACGCACCAAGCCTTACTGGCATTTTCCTGCTTTGTGGATCTGCTGGGCCCTTCCCATGGTCCCCTTTGGGGGAAACTGCCCAGGGAGCTCCCCTTGTTCCCTTCAGCTGCCCTTGGGGAGCAGCAGGCTCTGCAGTCACCGTGGGCTAGGCCAAGGGGCAGCCCAGAGGTGCAGACAGTGGCTGGAAGACTTGAGTGTCTTCTGGAGTCCTCTCCCATGCCACAGGTTCTGTCTTCTCTGGGAGGTCACCCTGAGGACCTTCCAGTAATTCACAGACACAGTAATTCACAAGTGTCTGTCTCGCATCTACTTTGGGATTCTTGAACTAAAGGGGAGAATGAGGGGCTGGGAAATGACCAGGGAATGAATGGGGAAAAGCCATTTGGTGACACTTTTGGATCTGGTGTAATTATGAAAAACAGTGAATCATAGAAGTAGTGATGGGCTTTGCTAGGTTTCCCTCCTTCCCTGCACCAAGGGAAAGGTCATTGCCCTCATCTCTCCGGTGCTGATGGGTGAGTACTCCTCTCTGCAGGGCTCATGGAGCATGGGGGGTTTTGTTGAAGGGGTTTGTGGTCAGAGATCTTTGACTTCATGTAAGAGAAGTGTCAGGACCGAATCATCCCACTTTTAGTGTGGCACACTGAAGTCAAGCCAGCCGAAGAAACTTCTGACTTCTCACCTGATTCTGGCCAGCTCTGATTTTGAGGATGATCCTTGAACTTTGTTACAGTGGATTTTCTGCACCCTTCAGTTTTTTCCAGGTTGTACCATATGCCACACAGTGCTCTGTCTAGGAGTTGGCTTGGTAAAGCTCTGTCCTCGGCTTACTTCCCTGCCTGTATTCCATGAGAGTGGATGAAATCCTGTAACCTGAAATGCCGTCACCACGCTTTCAGCAGCTGGCACTGGGGAATAATGGATGTTACCCCTTTGAAAAGAGCCGCAGTTCAGAGCACTCTTCCGTTTCCCAGTGGTAGCAGGAGAGTTCTGGAGCAGACACACAGGGGCTCTGTGGCTGTGAAATCCCTTCTATGCGCTTTGTTCCTGGATTGTTTTCTGTCAGTCAGGCCAGCATCCAGTGCTCCTGAGGAATTCTCTGTTTTCTTTTCTAAGACTGAGAAGAATGCAGCCAGGGTCCCTCTCCAGCCACCCACAAGACAAACATCCCCCTCCCAAATGCTTATCTCTGTCTGGACACGGGGTCCTGCATGGCACAGTCCTCATACCCTACTGCTGCAAAGAAATGTGGGGGGACACATCTTGTCCCCTCACCGTCTGCTGCCTGCCACCACCACCGGCTGCTCTCCTGCAGGTCAGATCGAGCACCTAAAGCACGGTGCTCTCTGCTTTTGGGATATTTTCTATGGCTGCAGGGGTGCCCTTTTTTCACCCCTGGTCAAACAGCTATTTGGGTGAGTTTTGCCAATGCACTCTGCATGTGCTGCTGGGCAGCACTGCCTCTGCCAGAGCCCCTGCCGCCCTGGAGGAGAGCAAGTGCTCCAGGTATGCTTGGAACACCTTGTGCATTCACTGGCGTGTCTGTGTGACCTGTGAGATAAACCAGCTGTACTAAGGTGTGAACATCCCCCTCTTTGTGGGAGATTTTGGTGCTGAATGCTGAATGCACAGTTGCGTGTGTGTGTTTCACTTCCTTGCAGATCCCTGCTGATTTCACAAGACATCCACCAAGCTTTGGCTTCACCTGGGCAAATGCAAAAGGTGGTGGTTTCCATGGTTCCACAGCCTCACTCGGGCGACACACCCTTTTTGTGTAAGCTGGCTCCCTGGAGTCAATTGTTTTTTGGCAAACAGCTTCATAAACTCCTCCAACAATTAAACTGGAAAGAAAAAAATAACCAAACCAAACACAACAAAACCCAAGCATTGCGGAGTGAGACTGCAAACAGGTTGGAGCAATTCCCCCAGCAGCAGCTCTATCCTCACCAGCTCTGTCCCCTCAAGCCCCCGGAGGCAGGCAGGGGAGCTGCCCCAGCTGCACTTGATGGACTTCATTTGGGAGGTGCCTGGGCTGCCCCAACTCACCAAGCTGCAGTGAGCTAACAAACATGAAGGAAAAGGTCATGTTATTAACTTTTATTTTTTTTAAAGCTGCAAACATCCCTCTCTCTGGGAGGGGAGGCTGCACAGATGCCAGCTCAGATTAATTTAAATATTTACCAATCCCAGTTTTTTTTTTTTTTTTTTTAATTGTGTGTTTGTGTTCTGTTTGTGTCCCATAAAATACCTGGTGTTTTGGGCGTACCCCGTTTGCAGGGTGCATGAGATCACACTGAAAAAATGCAGTGAAAAACATTTTCATGCCACAACACATCAAATAGGTTTTTGAATTAAGATGAAGATTTTTTCCCTCGCTTTTTATCTCTGAAGTTTAGGTGAAAGGGTCTTCTTTTTTTGTTTCTTTTTAAAATACTTTTACTTAACTGGGAAGAAAAGTGTCACGGAAATCCTTTAAAAGTTACTTTTGCTTTATCTCACCGTGTCAAACATCAAAAGCAGCTGTTTGTGCTGGTCAGAGCCCCCATTAATGTGTGTTTCTGTGCTGTTGGCTGGATGGTGGTGTGTTCCAGCAGGTAGGCAGTGGGCAGGGGAGAAATCCAGAGTCTGGAAGCCAGAGCTAGCTCTGAACTCCTGAGTGTGCGACAGTAGCTCGGCTCCATTCCCTGCCTGTCGTTCCTGTCTGTCAGACTTGCTTTGGGGTGAGTGCTGTCTTTGCTGTTTGTGCAACCCTGGCACAGGAGTCTCGTCTTTGCAGAGTGCTGGGCTTCTGCTGTAATGCTCCCAGGTGAGTTTCCTGCTGAGTTTTTCAGGGTAGTGACCCTTTGGTGGGTGTCCTAGCACCCCTGGTCACAGATGCTCATGGGTTTGTGTGCCCCAAGGGCTGAGCATGGCCAAGGACCCAGTCTGGGCACTGGCATCCTGTCCTCTTTGGTATGAGATTTTCTATATGGTTTTGGCCATGGAGACTTAATGCTTCCCTGGGAGAGAAGTTTTCTTTGCGGATTCAAGCAATGAAAGCACTACTGGCATTCACCCTACCTCCTTTTAATTGCTTTCCATGCCCATTGGGTCATAATCTGATCCCATCTACATCTGGGAAAGTACAGAGCTGTTCTGTGGAAAAATGGAACATCTCCAAACAGAATACTACTGCTGGGATCAGGATCTGGCCACCTCCTCTCTAGTGAGCCAGGCTGGGTTTGGCCCAAGGCACGAGTCTTCTGCAGGGGCTTTTGGTTTCACTGCACCTGTAAAGGATCCCAGCTCTAGCCTCCCCACTGTGCACAACAGGTCTGGAACCTCTGGGTCAGGAGAGACTTGGGGCTGAGGGGCCGGAGGTGGCTTACACCCATGTAAGCTCACGGATTACTGGGAAGCTGGCACACGAGCCAGGTGTCAGTGCTGGGACACTGGGCACAGCTGCTTTGTTAAAAGCCTCAAGACTGTCACTGAGGCAGAGTAGGATATTTGTACGTGTATTTCTGTGCAAGGAGGATTCGGCACTGCTGGAATGTGAATCCTGTATTCTGCTCTTCTGTGGGAAAGGAAAAAAGAAGGGGAAGAATCAGGGTGGATGTGCAGGGGGGGCAACAGTTGGCTTGCCATTAGCCAGAGTTTGAAATTGGACCTGTTACTTTTGAGGAATGTAGGGCAGTGGAGGAGAGATGTTATGTGCATGTGCACACAGCTCTTGCCTCTGTGTCCTAGGAAAATGCCAGAGCGCAGGATGGCAAGGAGCAGCACTTACCCACAGCTTCAACTCCACTACTGCACTCTTTGATCACTTACTACTTTGCTATTCCTTCTTCTTCTTGCTGTAATTGTTACAAAATCTCTGTGCTTTGGGAGGGGTCCAGGACTCCAGGGCCCAATTGCATCTGCCCTGATTCAGAAAGTGGGTCATGCTGCTTGGTCTGGGAAGAAGATACTCATCTTGCTTAGCATGATATTTATTAGGAGATAGAGAAGGGAATGCAACCACGCTGTTGCCTAGAAAATTGCTCTGGGGGGATAGCAAAGGACTTGTGAGGGCAGAGCATGTAAAGTTCTTGCACATCCAGTGCCTGCTGAAGATTTGCCACGTTCCCTGTGCCTATATTACCTGCTTCCCTCACATTGAGACGTGGTAAGGATGGCAGGACAGCAGTGGAACTGGGGATAAGGAAGGGATTTGTAGCTGCTCATTCAGCAGCTGCCAGGCAGTGATGGGCTCTTTACATGTCTTGGAGCAGAGACTAGTGAGAGTAAAGAGAGGGGAAGACAGTATCTAGTCTGTTTCCATAAAGATGTGCTGTTTCACAGTTACCCTAAACTGGTTGAGGTTTGCTGCTGGACAAATGACCAGCACCCTCTCCAAATACTTGGCAAGGTATGACACAGTGCCCTGTAAAAGGCAGGAACTCTCCTGCAAAGAGCCAACAGAAAGCCTTGATCCAAAGCCCAGGGTAATTTACTCTGTGCTGTGTCTATCTCTCATTAAGCAACAGAGAAAAGGAAACTCAGTACACAAAGCAGATGATGATGGGTCCAGCATTGCTGCAGCAGGGTCTCACAGCAGGGACTGCCTGACTTGGGGCAGGGAGGGTGGAGGGGTGGAGGGGAGGTAGGAAAGCACAGCTGATCCTGCCAGGCTGGCTGGGCCTGTGCTGCTGCTTGCTGTGAAATCACCCTCGGGATTATCCAAAGGAAGAACTGGCAACTTGAGTAACTTGGAGGGCCGGATCCTCAACTCATTTAAATTGGCATGACTTCACTAAAGCCACCGAAACTGCGCTGATTTTACACCAGGTGAGCATCTGGTGCAGAATCTGCTGAAAGAATAAGACAAAGAAGGCATGAAACAGAGGTTTGGTAGAGCCCACTTACAAGCCTGGGGACTCTTGGGCTGCCCTGAGTGGAGGGTGGGTTAGCACATCATTTCCAAATGCCTTGGACAGCTTAGAAGGGCTCTGAATTCTTGTGGCAATGGAGAATGCCAAAGCACTGCTCCCTTGGGAGGGAGGTGGACCCATCTCTTTGCCTGTACCTTGGAGCACGTGTTGTCAGCGATTTGTGACAGTGTCACCCTGCCAGTGTTTCCTGCTCACGGTGTTTTAGTGGCAGTGTGATGAGAGGAGTCGGAGACACTGACACCTGTTGACCTGGCCTGTTATGGACCCTAGGCACATTCTCATGGGTGCTCTAAACCTGACGCACCTTGTACATTCAATATCACTTGTATCTCTTGCAGCATGTAATGCCACCGACAAAGGCTGACCAGCAGCTGTGGCTTCAGCCTCACACCACTGCCACCACAAGTTTTAATTTTGCCAGGCCTGGTAGATGATGGGAGGAAAGGTCTCACTTCAGCAAAGGACAGGAGCCAGTGTCCATGTCCTAAATCATGCTCCATTGGGCAGTGTTAAGCGCATGCATACAGAAATTGTTGGTTCCTGGTGTGGTAGGGCAATTGTTTTCCCAGCTCTGCACCTTGTTCTTAGGTGGGGGTGTTACGGCATGTACACAAGAAGGTATGCTGTCACATGTTTTTAGAGGTTGTTTGCTGAAACACCGTGCTCTTGGGACCTGTCGGGATGCACAGAATTCCCTCCACGCACTCACGTCCGGGGTGGATCTGAACAGAGTTTTAGCAACTCCCATTGAAGCAGCTCAGGGCCGGAAGTGAAGAAGGGATAAAATATCCAGCTGAAACTCCTGTAGGATGTAATTACCTGAGCTGGAAGCTGGCCAGGACAGCAGGCATTGTGCATCATCTGCTGGTGGTACCAGAAGCACCCAGCATTACAGGAAAGGTGGTCGGGACCGAGGAGTGATGTTAGCTCCTGGGAGGCTGCCTCTGTGGGCATTCAGCATAACACCTTTTGAAGTCACTTGGTGTTTGTTTCCATGGCTGTTCTGTGCAGGTACCATGGTGCCTATAAAATGCTCTTGGGAAGCTACAGCCCATGGATGGATAGCCTTATCCTGACACTCATTCAAATGCTCCTACTTTTTGATTTAAAAGAGGAAAAAAACTTGAATAACAACAAAAAAAAAAAACAAAAAAAAGGCAAAACAAAAAAGCCCATCCCAACAACAGAACAATCAAACAAAACAAAAACCAAAACAAGCAAAAGAAAAAGCCAAAAAACAAAATAACAAAAAACCCCACAAAAACACACACACACGCACCAAAAAAAAAAAAAAAAAAAAACCACAAAACCAAAAAAATCACCCCCCCCCCCCAAAAAAAAAAACCCAAAAAAAAAAAAAAAAAAACCCCAAAAAAAAACCAAAAAAACCCCCAAAAAAACCCAAAGGAAATTGACTTCCCAAAAATTACACTAAGCTAATATTGGAGGCCTGGCACAAATCCATCCCTGCCAGGAAACTCAGAATTAACCAGTGCACTCCCATGGCTGCTAGGAAGGGCTGTATTCCAGCAGGACAGGCCAAGGCTTTCAGACTTGGGGACTTGGGGTGAAAGTCCCTAATGTGTCTCTGAAGCACAGCAGAAGGTGTTTTTGTGCACCTCTATGTGTGCCAAACCCCTTCTCCCCCAGCCCAGCATTAAATGCAGGGCCAGCTTTGTTCTTTGGGAGAGGGTTAACAGCAAGTTAACAAGTGACACCAGCACCTGACTCGGGCTCCTTCCCCAGGACTTTTCCCCATGGGTTACGTGGTGGTGGAGTAGAGACAGAGCAATGCAGCAGGGACCTGCAGGCTGCTGCTGAGGACGCTGGGGAATTTACAGCCTAGCCCAGGTTGCAAGCGAGGACAAAGTTGACTCTTCATTCTCACTTGCACATGGCACAGCATCCCGTAACTCAGTGTGACTGGCAGCCTTAGTTCAGCCCAGGAAGAAGGGAAGGGAGGAGAGCCGGGTCAGGGCAGGGGGCAGCGCTGGGGCTGTGGGAGCAGCTGGCCCCGAGCGGGTCACAGGAAGAGCCTCCCAGCAGAAATTGCAGCTGGAGTGGCAAGTCAGAGGCAGCCTGAGCTGGCAGAGTGGGATGGAAGGAGACTGGCAAAATACCTGCTGCCTGCTGCTTGTCTTGGGCTGATGCTATCAGTGCTGAATGTTTGTGATGGCTCTTTTCACTCATCAGTTTTGGAAAAGCATGGAATGGGCTCCTGTACCTACAGCTGTGGAGGCTGGCACTGAGAGTGTGTCAAAGGGCCAGCCAAGCCTCTGCTGTCCCCAGCTGTCCTGGATTGCCAACTTGCCTTTGCCATGAATTTTCACAGCTTTGGGGTACTGCAGACAGCAGATCTCATGACAGAGCAATGATAGTATCTCATTTCAGAGGCTGGGGGAGGTCGGGATGTGTTAAGGCTGAAAATATTTACAGGTTTTGAAGTTGAAACACAAACAGGAAAAGCCCTTTAAAAAGTGAGTGTAGTGGATATTCAAAACAGGGATTGCCATGGAAACGCCACAATATTTGCTTAAATTGACACAAAGGTTGCTGGTTGCAGGGTTCTGAGTTCTTTGGCTCCATTTTCTTTGGCCCGACACCTATCACAAGTTGATCTCAACAACCCTCTTTTGTTTTGCTTCTTTTATTTTTGTCTGATGGAAATTTTAAAAAAACACCAACAACAGAACCCTCCAGTCTACAAATCCCACCTCATAGAAGAGCCTGAAGTGTCAGAGCTTCTGACAAAGGTTGGAGCTAAGACATTTTAAATTTTGGAAGTAAGGTAAAAGTTCTTTTATTTTAATCTATGCATTTCTGCATTTCTTTCAATGCAGCAGTAGAAGGGAATTGTCTTAACTGTCTAGGGAGAGCAGGGGGAAGGGTGAAACCTGTTGCAGAAGTTGCAGTATGCACTCAAGGAGCACAGGACTTTTGCAGTCAACTCTTGGACCAGAATTTGAGAGGTTTAGCTGTAGTTCCCAGTTCTGCTTCAGATCTGCCAGGTGAGCTTTGACAAGTCCCTTAATTACTGTGGGCCTCACTAAACTGCAAATAATAATTCTCCTTTGTCTCATCTGGTTGTATGTGTAACATTTTTGGGCATGAGATTCGATGTGGAGGTGGACAAGGAGTTTGTGCTGCTGGATTCCCCCCAAAGGAGGGATGGTAGCACAGGATCACATGGGCAGGAATGCTCAGCTGGCTTCAGGGAGAAGCTCTTTGCTCTAAGTGGCTTAGTGCTATAGGCTGCGTCTGACACTGATTGACCTGGATTTTTTTCTGGAGAAAGTTGGAGTGTGTAGCCTACCAAATAGTCACCTGGGTGGTTTGTACCTTGGCTTTTGAGTTGCTAGTACCACACATGGCAGACAAGGAGATGGGCATGCAGTGTGTTCAGCAGGGTGTGAAATGCCTTGCCTTGCTGGCCTGGTGTGTGTGACCAAGGGCTCAGGTCTGTGGGTGGCTGCAGCGTTTGAGGCTGGCGTCACTGCTTGTGCTCGTGATTCACCTGAGCTTCGGTACTGCTCAGTAGGAAATATTCATTTCCTTTTGAAACTCTCCTCAGGGAAAAGAGACTTCACCAAGTGAAGGGAGGCCATCTAATTCACACTGTCTTCACCTGAGACCACCTCCAAAACAAAGAACCTGACTTCACTCCTGGCTTTGTACACTGGAATGGACCTTGAAGCCTGTGACTTCTCAATGCAAGGTACTAGCTTTTGTTCTGTGATCAAACTGCTCTGGACTGGAGTGAGTGATTTTAGCTCTCCAGAGCCTTCATTGCAGTTCCTGGGTAATTGCTAGCCTATGAAGTTTGAAAGAGCAGTGGGAAGTCAGTGGCTTAGGTGGTAAATGCCTGGTGGGATGTTGGTTTGGCTTGGGCTGGCTTACAAGTAGGACTGGGTTTACTCCTGCTATCACTGCCCACCTCTGTACAGACACCCAGTTGACAGAGAAGAGTGCTGGTTTGAGCAGCTCTTTCTCTTCACCTCCTTCTTCCTAATGAGCTGCTGTGCAGCATTAACAGTTGGCCAAGTAGTACGCATGGGAGTCCCCTGGGTAAGTATTGTGTGGGACAGTTTCTGATTTACTTGTTTCACAGAAGGAGTTTGAGGATGTCTGTGGTCACGGTGGGTAACTCGGAGTGGTTGTGAGGGGGTGGGACTCTGTGTTTCTGAAAGCTGTTTTACTTTCTTCTCTGCTTGGCTGCCGTCACAGCTTCTCTGCAAAGAAAGGTATGACACAACAGTGGGATAATATATTTCTTCTCAGCGTGCTGGGGATTTGGGAGGTACCTGGTGGCACTGCCGTACTGCTGCAGGTGGAAGGGGCTGAGGATTCTCGCTGTGTCTGGCCTTTGCATGACTTCGCATATGCTCTGTAGGACAGAGAGGTATTGTCAGGGGCTATCTCCATACTGTGCTGACATCATTAAATGCTGATGATGCCTGAAAGAAGATCAGCAACTGAGGTGCCTGAGGGGATTCTGTTATCAGGTTCCTCTATTTTTTGCTGCTATGCCATAAATGATACCTGGGCAAAGCAATGTGTCCAAAGGTGCTGTGAGTCACAGGTGCAGCTGAGACCTGAACTGGAAGGGTCTAGGTGGAGGGACTGTATTGGCTCAGCAAGGGGGGAGATGAGAAAAGTCACAAAGCTCAGATGTTGGTCTGGGGCTCCAGCTATACCTCTATGTTGCTGACTGTGTGTGTGGCACAGAGGAATTTACTCATGTTCTGAGTGCCCTAGCCCTCCCTGAAAGAGTAACAGCCGTGATACTCTAAGACTCAGCAGGTCTTAATTCTTGCCATGTGTTCAAGGCCTACAGACCTGAGTGCTTTCAGTAAGTCTGCCAGTAAAGAGTGTGCTTCAGGATGGGATAGGGGTGAACTGTGCCTTCCCACACCTTCCTAATGCTGAAACACCTCCAGGGTCTTGCATGCTTTATTTGGAAAGCCTGGTTTTGAACTATTAATGTAGTGAACTCTTACCTTTATCCCTGTGTGAGCTGATCTGGTGCTTGTGCCCCGTTTTAGAGCAATGCCTCCCCAGGCCCCCAGAGGCAAGAGAGCTTCCCAAATAGGAGCTCTGCCTGAGGGAATAAGGTAAAGGAACATGAAGAGCCCTAAGGTTTTACCAAATAAGACAAATACTCTCAGGTTTGACTGCAGCAGGTGAATTTTCCACCAAACACCTTTATGTGCCTCTCTGGAGAGGTCCAACATCCAGGGGGAAAAACTCTGCTGAGGAAGCTGCTGCATAGGTTCTGGGTGCTTTTTCCATCACAAGGAGCTTTTCCTGTGACCCCTGTCACAGGTTTCTACTTGTGTAGCTCCTGATACTGAAAACCCTGCATTGTCCATCTGACCTGGACCTGGGATGAGCAGAACCTCTGAAACAAGAAGGTAAGAGGAGAAGACTGATATGTCAGGAATTCTTTAAGTGCTGAAGTGATCCTTGAGGTTCAGGTTCTTGCAAATCAGTTATTCTTTTCCACGTTTGTCTCCTCCCAGTACCTACTGGGTGCATTGCTGAGTGTCCTTCAGGGGCTGCATCCTGAGGGACAGTAGCTCATTAGAGACATTAAAAATATTTCGCTGGACTCCAACTGTTTTCTGAGGTCTCCCTAGTTCTACTAACATCACTGCAGTGAAGGAGATACATTTAGCCTTTCAGTCATGTGGCTCTGTGATTTCTCGTGCTCTGGACTAGAAATCCCTGTGTTCCAGTCTTCAGCCCTAGAGCGAGTTGTATGGCTTCTACTTTCAAAACAAGCTCAATTTACTTTGGGTTACAGAGGCTGTTTGCACATTCTCCAGAGCCCATCCCTAGGCTGTGATTGCTTTTTCACTGTTTATAAGCACAAGCTGGCTATTTAGGCCTAGAGCTATAAGGGTTGGAGGGAGTCTTCTTGTTCAGTTGATGAAGGTAGGCTTTTATGTGGGGGGGAAAAAGCTTAAAAAAGTGTAGGAGAGGGATTAGAAATATCTGCTCTGTCTGTGTTTAAATTTGCAAAATATTTCCCCATATAAATCCTAAAGTAAAGCTAAATCTGGGGGTTAGCCTGGACTGATGGTGTTATTTTTGCTAGGATCCTTGGGATTTACCGCATGGGCACAGCTGCGGCAGGAATGAGATGGGAAAACTGCCTTCCGCAGAAGAGCAGCCGGGCCAGCCCAGCCAGCCCTGACGGCTCAGGTCCTGAGCTGTGCTGGGGAATATGAAACAGCCTTGCAAAATCATTGTGGAAATTTACACACCTGTGTATGAAATGACTTGCCTACCTTTGCCAGGAGGAGTTTAACTTGCCCATTAAAATACACATCTATTTATGTATTACATGTTCCGTAAGAGAAATTTTTCCCAGGCAGTTACAAAACTCAGTCTAGACTGTAAAGTGTGGCATCTGGTGGTAACATGCCATATACATATATCTGAATACAATATCTCCTGTATCACCCTGCTTGGGAGTTAATAGCACATATCTGGATTACAGCGAGGCCTTTCCGTTTGCAGCGCACTATCTTTGGATAAACGCTTGGCCTGGTTCCTGCCAGCACTGGTCTCAATGGGGTTTCCTGCTTGCTTCCATCCAGGTACAGCCAGGCAGGCATTTTCGTGCTGCTTGTCCTGACCTGTGGCCCCACGGTTCAGGTAGGCTGGAGGCAGCAGTTCCCAGGCGGAGCTCTTCCGGCAGGGCTGAGTAGAGGGGAGGGAAGATGTTAAAAGCCTGTCTGGGTAAGAACAGGGTTGTCACATCCATCTGCTCAGGCCCTGACGAGCAGCTGATCCATATTGTTAACATATTGCCTGCCATATGGGCTAGCTCAGCTCTCCAGGAACGCTTGGGAGACCTGACCTCTAGTGTGACAAGATGTGAGCATGAAGGACGGGTTGACAACAGCCCTTGGGTCTTGGAGTGTGAAACCATGTTTCAGCCACTTCCGCTGCCTTCCCCTGCACTTATTTCCGTGCTGTCTCTGCCTGCCTCACTCCCTCTCTTCTGTCTCTCTGAGGGTTTTTTCCCTCCCTCCTCTGTTTTCTGCATCCCTAGTCTGCACTAGATCAATGACCTTCACTCATAACCAGACTGGACAGTTCTGACTCCCTCCCCCGGGCCTTCGATCAGATGTTTAGTTGGCGGCTGTGGAGAGCTGAATGGGGGGAAGTCAAAGGAGGGAAAAGAGGATCATGTGCTTGGCAGGCCTTATAGCTGTCCTTACTGTATCTGGTCTAGGAATGGGACTGAAGAACTGATCCTCTGAGGTCTTTAGCACCTCCTGCTCACTTGGATAACAGCGGACGCTCACATAACCTTTTGATAGAGGGTGAAGTCCACCAATGAGGTCTAAGCAGGTTGAAAGGTTTCAGATGTTCAGGGAAGGGCCTTGATGCCAGAGTTCAAGGAGGAGCTCTTGATGGGCATGGAATGAGTCAGTTTCAAAATAAAGGTAAGGGCAGCCCAAAGCCCTTCCAGAATCCCTGCAGTGCCCAGCAGCTGGTGATTTTACACCTACTCATGACGGGGAATAGTTGTTTGAGGGGCAAAAGCTGAAGAGGTGTTCTGGCAGTGAGGAAGCTGGCTGAGCAGGATCCCTCTCAGTGCCAAACAAAGCCTGTGGTGCAGTTAGGTGTGAGCACAGATGTGGATATGTGGAGCAGCTTAGCTCTAAAGAAGCCTAGGGCTTCAGTGGGGGCTGGCAGTTGCCTGAGTGATGGTCACGGTGGTGACCAGCCTGCCCAAAAAACTCAGATAGATAAAGGGATGTTCAGTACTGGAGGACATGGGACCGGGCCAGGTCTTCGTGGGTGCAGACCTTGCTTTCCCTGTCACCCTCAGCCATTCTTTTGAATTCGTGATGTCCTCAGTCTCCCGGCACCACTGCTTATGAAATTGGCTGTCTCCTTCCTAAGGCTTCTGTCTTCACACTTGAAATTTATAGAGGTTAAATCCTGGTGCTAGGGAAGCAAGCACCAGTTTTACTGTAAACTTCAGTGGCATTGGGATTTCAGCCTTAGCTCCTCGGAAGGGGATTAGGATGTTTCCCAATATTTTTTACCAATCAGCTCTGTCAGACATGCAGGCATGACTCATTTGTCTTTTAGTGTCTCAAAGTAAGGGTTGCCTGTTTTTTTAAATGCCAGTCCTGTGAAAATCATTATCCTCCAAAAAGCTGAGATTTTGCCTTGCTCTTCGTAAAGGTTTAGACCAGTTTAGATGATTTCAGTTCTCCTCCTTCCCCATATACCTGCAATTGCACTGATCTTTAATAGTGTTATTTGTAGAGAGGAGCCCACTGAAATATTGCCAAAATAAAACACAGTGATGAGTTGTGGTTTATTTACTCAAGCTTCACTGATGTAACAAACCTGATTTTATGTTAATAATGACTCAGAAGCAGAGTTGGGAGGAGAAGCCAGACCTCCTGATTTCTTTAACCATCCAACAGTATTTCTTCCCATCTTTAGATCCAACAGCAGTTCTCTGAGCTGGGATATGGGTAGTAGTTCTGTGGCGCCCTGATGAAATAGCTAGCTGAAAAAATAATAATAGTGCTTTGCAAGTTTGCAGGGTTCCATCAACATTTAGGAGCACATTCAGCTGAGGTGGGCATGGTATATACAGCGTCCGTCTGTCCGTCAGGCAGCTCTCCAGCCAGCAGGGATGCTGGCCTGCAGAATTCCTCAAGGAAAACCAGTTCAAAAGCACTTGGAGCAATCAGTGCTAAGTATGCACATGAGTGTTCGAGGGAAATGCATGTTCAAAATGTAGATTGTAGAAATCTGTTGATAAAACCAAAAAATTCAAAAAATGAACAAATAGTGTAAAGTCAGTGGTAGGTGTTCTCTGATGTCTTCTGCTGGGGGCTCATTCCAGAGCTGGTGCTCAGCCCATGGTCAGTGCTGGAGGTGAGGCTTATCTCACTACTTGAGCTGAATATGGAAAGGCTGTTTTAGCATATTGCCTCTGACAAATTATGTGGTAATGCTGAGGCTCTTTTTTGCTATTACTGCAGTTATATATTAACTACTAAGAGCTACAGGTAAGCCATCTGCTGATGTACCAGAGCTGCATTTCTCTTCAGCAAAACTATCCTGATTTTTTGCCAGGGCAGTTTACGGTCTGTCCCAGTGTCTTTCTTATGATTCTTGCTGAATTTGTCTAAGCTGTATGTTGATAGAACATGCAAGAGAAAAGGGGAGAGGACAAACTAAGGTGAGTTTGAAAGTAAAATGAGCAAACAATATTGCTAGCCTTGTCCTTCCAGAAGTCAAAAGCTACTCCCCTCCTCCCTGCAATTATAAGACTTAATAATACCAAGGTTTCTATGGTTCAGCATGCACACAGATCACATTTCAGGTTGCTGTGCCCTGAAAGTGGGAGAACAGAGGGAGCAAAGGGAGGAATAGCACTGTACACACATTGTTGTACTAAACAAAAATCTTACGTAACTTGCAAGATCTCAGGCTTTAAGAAAAACATGAAGATTTACAAGGTTGACTAAGAGTTGTCACATAGGAGCAATTTCTACTTGATTACCATGTCCCTGAAGTATGCTGACCTACAGAAAAGCCTACTCAGGAACCTGGTTGCCATCCTCCCTTGTCAGGGCTAGTTGCAACAGGAGCTGAAGCCAGTTGCCCCAAAAGCCAGGAATGATTTTTTTGGTAGATTTGTTTTACCTGGGGCTATCTGGCAGTGGAACAGTGCAGATCCTACCTGAGCTGGTCACACATGGTATGGAGCAAAGGGGGTTTGTCCTCTCTACTTCCATATTTGAGGAACTAGGAATTGGACGTCCTTGATCTCTGATACAGAAATATAGTGAGGAGAGCTGCTCGGCATCTTCTGCTGTAGCAGCACAGCCCAGGGCTCTGGCTTTCCCCTCAAGAGGCTCCTTTCTTTGCCCATGAGATTTTTGTATCCCTGGCTTTCCCAGCCCAGAGGGAGCTGCTGGACCATGAGGGGTGTTTCCCCCACCTGTCCCTGACTTGCTAGCACTCCTAACCTGTGGGAGAGTAGCTGGGGGGAAAGAACAGCTATCCTTTCCTGGAAATGGATATCCAGGCAGAGCCTGAACAAGGAACAGGGACCATTTCACGTGCATTTGGGGAGCACTGAGCCCTCAGACTTTTGGTCCAGATTTTGAAAATCTTCACGAAGTTTGTCTAGCAGAGCTGGCCTCTCTTTTCTCAGCTGCAGCAAAAGGTGAAGGTGCTTCCCAGGACTTCACCAAGTCAGTCACCTGCCAACTTCTGTCCTTGCTCTTTGAACCCTGCCACACTAGCTGTCATCCCATTATTCTCTTCTGACGGCTTCTTCCTCATTCCCCTGTGCCACTTTTTATGGGTTCGCCAGAAAGGAGGGGAGATTTTTCTTCTCCTTGTTTGCTTCACACCATTACTCCCATCTGTTCATCCAGGCTCTTAGTTCCTTTGTTTTTCAGAGTCGTGTGGATTTGGGTGCAATTTACGCTCTCTGGGATGGTCTTCTGGACAGTGCTGGTGTGGGAAGGAGGTCTGGTTCACAGGCCAGCACCAGGTGTGGGGGAAATGTGCATCTTCAAATTAATCAAAATTTTCTCCTCCAGAAATGCTAATGGGGGAAAAGCAATTAAAGCAGCCTGTTTTTTATTAAGTAATCTGTGTTAAGAGCTTGTAATGAAGTTTAGTGCCGTTGTGATTCGATATTTCAGCTTCATCGGTTTGAGTCAAAACAATCCAAAGTGGGAAGGGAGCAAGGAGGTGAGCTGCTCCCCAGCATCTGTAGTGCTGATTCTTGTTCAAGCTCGTTCTTGCAGATTTCCAGTGTAATGCATAGGAGACCACTCACTTTTTATCCTGCCCAGGATGAGAAAGGGAGCTTTAATATCTGCCACACAAACTGGATGGCTTCTTGTTTAAAATACCTGTTCTCAACGTGAGGATGGCGGCAGCCCCTTGGAACAGACTTTGCCTCGTTTTTTGGGGTAGTACAAACACCAAGTTTGGTGTTCCGTAGGGAGGAATGAGAGGACAAGGGACAGCAAAAGCAAGGCGACACTGAGGAGCAGTGAGACCCTCCTGCTGAGTGCTGCATGCCTCTGAACAGGTTCATAAACCTTTTCTAATGTCTGGAAAAGTTTTAGCTGCCACAGGGTGAGGATGGGGATGATACCTGCCATTCCTGTCCTCTGTACCTCCGGGCCTGTGCTCGCTCTACTCTGAGCAGCACAACCCTGTTACCAGGGTGACAAACTGCTGGGGGCTGTGAGCAGCTGTGGAAGCAGCCCATCTCCTCCTTCTCTCTTTCCCCCCACTCTCAGAGAAGGCAAAGAAAAAAAGGGACAAAGTCCCTTTAAAGAACTACATGCCAAGCCTCTGCCGTCCTGTTTTATCTGAAGTCCAACCGCATGTTGTTCCAGGGCCGATCCGCTTTAGCTAATTAATAATCTGACAGGAGCCACCCAAGGGATTAGCTGCTGAGACGAGTTAGACCAAACCCCCAGCAAATGAGCCCCACGCTCCCTGGGGACTCAGAGGTGACTTTGGGGGGCAGGGGGTTGCACCACATGCAGAAGGGTGTCAGAGCCCTGAAGGGGATTTATGGCATCTGGGAGGGTGAACGGGGAGGTGAGGGGTTGCAATTTATGAGATGTAAACTAATAAATCAGTTAGCTGAAGAGGGGAAAGGGGGAAGCACCAAATTAAAAGATAACGTCTTAAAGGAACAGTGTAAATTAATGGTGCTCCCTGTGGCAGGGGACACTAGGCGAGTTCCCAGTGCAGACCAGTTGTAGCTTCCTCTGCGCTGGCTACCTGGGAGAGAGGAAGAGGGAGACTGCAAAGCAGAAGAAAATGGTGTTGATGGGGATTGGGAGGAAGAGAGATGCATCTTTTGCAGTTTATGCAAGCAGTTGATGGTTTGGCTTTTGTGGCAAAGGCCACCTCTTTTGATCACAGAACACAGGGGCTGTGGTGCCCCTAGCCTGGGAGAGGTAGGTGGGTAAGGGGGCTTGGTCATCCTCTGTACTTATTGTCCCATTCAATTAGGCTTTCTGTGGGGAAACACTTTGTTTCCCTACTTCTTAAATGGGATTAGTGGAGAGGGTTAACTTGAAGCAAGAACAAATTACTATTAGGAATGCTGTCTCAAGACAATCTGATACATTTTTTTCTCCAAATTTGCCTCTTCCCTGAGTCTTCAGGTGATTGTGAGGTTTGGAGTTTGCTCCTGAAGAAAGTGCTTGGTTTGTTCTGGAGCCTTGTAGAGGTCTGGAACTTCCTGTGGTGAAGGTCCATTTCAGATTCTTTTCTGATTTCAGGAGCTGTTTTTCTTGCCAGGCAGGGCAGTGGCCTTGGCTACAGGATTTCCCCTGCCTCTTCCACTGCCCAGGCCCAAAGCTGGTTTGTCTTTCTATAGCAGTCCCTTCGGGTGCCTTGAAACCTCTCCTGCCCACTGTTCTTTCTGAGAGTGTACCCAGGCCTCAGCTCTCTCTAGGGGCTGCCGTTAATGCAAATGGTAATGCAAGATGGGATTTCCAAAAGCCGCCTTAGGGGGATTTGTAATCCCTGCCCCATGACGGTGCTAGACACAAGCTAATGGAGAGGGGCCTGTGTGAGCCCTCTCTACAGAGCCAGGGCAAACCTCTGAGTCCTTGCCAAAGGCCAGGCTTTTGGCATTGTTCCTTGCAAGGGCAGAAGGCTCCTTTATTTCCTCCAACCGCACCTAGCCTGCAGCAGAGCCAGGACAGCACAGACCTCGGGAGTGAGGCTGTGGGGTGGCTGTCCCAGAAGCCAGGTGAGTTCCTCCTGCCCCATTGGCCCCATGGCCCCACCACAGCTCACCCCACCCCACGGCCTGGAACCAGCCCAAGGCCCTGTGTCCAGTCTGGCATGAGCCACACGCAGCCCTGAGGTGGTCACTGTGAGCACCTCTTTGCTGTTGGGATCATGTGGTTGTTGCCCCGGGGGAGCATGGCACAGAGCCTGCAGATTGCTCTTCCAGTGGGGCCACTGCATTAAGCCAACAAAACTCATCTGACTACTTTGACATATTTCCATCTAGAGAGCTACCTTGCAGCTTGCAGTGCCCCCACACAGACATGTTGAGCTCAGGTGGCTTCTTGTGATCTCAAAAGGTAGAGAGTGGAGAGGAGCAGTCCTGTGCCGTTTGGAAGCTGAAGGAAGCTGAACTGTGACTGTGAGACACCTTCCTGGGGGGCACTAGCTTGGGCCTGGGCTGCCAGAGTGGTCTGAAAATTTCCTGCCTGTACCACCCCATCCCATTCCTCATCCTGCTGTACTTGGGCAGTCACATTGTGGGAGCATGTGGAGGAGCTGTTTGGAGGCTGGGCTGGCAGTCAGACCACTGCAGCCTCTCATATACACAGCCATGGTTTGGCCTCTCTCCTGCAAAGCTGCCAGTAGCCCACACTGCTCCTGACCAACATCATTAGCGCGGGTATTTATATTTCATTAACAACATTAAACCAAAATGGCATTAAAAGCAACACCAGTGATAAATAGCTTATTAATAAACAGGGAATGGGCTATACCAAGCACAGATTCAATCCCTTCCTAAATATGTCTCTACCACTAAAACCAGCCTTTTAACTCCTGCTATTCTGGAGAAATTTGAGGGATGTTTTGGAGGTGGATGGTACTCAGAGGGTGGGGGCACACAGTGTCATATAGTTTGGTTCTTCCTAAGGCATCTGACTGGGGTGGGAAGATGTCGATTTCTCAAAGTGCTGGTGTATTTCCATTGTTGTGTGGGACTCATTTGGTTGTGTTTCTAGTGTAATTTTGATGGTATTAAAACAGCAGTACTATAGAAATCATGAAACAGAAAAAAAGCAGAGACCGAAGATTCAAGTGAGTGTCAGCCTCTGATTTTAGTGTCCTCACCTCTGTTTCTCCTACACTCTTTCAAACACCTCTACCAGCCTGAACAGGACCATCCACAACAGCCACCAGGACAAAATCTCTTGCTTGCACCAGACCCAGTCTCTTCCAGTGAAGTGTGAGGACAGCCAGCCCTGTCCTCATTACTCCCTGTGTGTTTATTCTAGGGATTAAGAATGTTAAAAATGTGGCTTTTCTTGTAAGCTTGTCAACCAGCTTATTATTTTTATTTTCTCTTTTTGTTTGCCCCCAACTCGTTATTCTGCAAAATTACTTCCTATGCTTCTGTCCCACCCTAAGTACAAAGGCTCTTTTCTTGTTCTTCCTGCTCCCTCTTTCCACAGTAAATGAATTAACCCATAAACTTGGATGAATCTGGAGTTGAAGGCCCCCCCTCAAACCACCTCTAGGTTTCTCAGTGAGGTTCCCCTCTCCATACACCTCTTGGGCACTTTTCCAGTGGGGAGGACAAGGCATAGGGCTTTGCCTTGCTTCATCATGGTCCTGCCACGCAACACAAACTGCTTCCTCCTTTGCATCCTGTGTCCAGCTCTGGCCCCTCAGTTTAGGATGGACGTTGAGATGCTTGAGCTTGTCCACAGGATGCCAGGAGGCTGGTGAGGAGCTTGGAGCACAAACTCTGTGAGGAATGGCTGAGGGAGCTGGGGGTGTTCAGCCTGGAGAAAAGGAGACTCAGAGGTGACCTTATCACTCTCTACAACTCCCTGAAAGGTGGCTGTAGCCAGTGGGAGTTGCTCTCTTTCTTCAGGCAGCAACTGACAGAACAAAAGGACAGTATTAAGGGTTTCCCTTAAGCTGCCCCAAGGGAAATACTAGTTGGATATTAGCAAAAAGTTTTTTACTGAAAGAGTGATAAAGTACTGTAATCTGTAATCGTCTGCCTGGGGAGGTGGTGGATTCACCATCCCTGGATGTGTTTAAGACTGGAAGTGGCATTCAGTGCCATGGTTTAGTTTAGTTGAGATGTTAGGGCATGGGTTCAACTTGATCTTCAAGGTCTCTTCCAACCTAGTGATTCTGTGATCCAGACACACTCCCCTGCTCCCAGGGCATTTGGGTTCCCCCACTCTCCCACATGCAGTGTGTGCTCAGCAGCATGTGCACCCTCCATCCCAGGCATGCTATCTCTAGAGGCAGCAGGGCAGCATCAGGTCCTGAGCACGCTCCTGTGCTGTACTGCCTGTGTAGGCATGCCTCAGTGCAGCTTCCGAAGACTGGGCAGCTCTTGAGTTAGTCATGCTCATCTGTGTTGTTCTGCTTGAATGTACCTTACTGGCTTAGGCCACAGCATTTTCAGGTTTTAGAGAGTAACTATGTGGTCTCCCTGCTTTGGACTGATATACTGACCTTTCAGCTTACAACATCCAAGGGCATTTTGTGGAGGATGAGCCCTCTTTTCCCAGCCTAATCATGTCTGAGTTGGCCTCAAACGTAATTTTCTGCACTTCTATTCTAAGGACAGTGGTAGTCTTGAATGTAGGATTTGAGGTGCAGCTGGCATCTTTCTGCTTCCTCCTCTCCTCATCCTTAGGTCCTTCTGGCACAGGCCAGGCACAGGTTGGGTGGGAGCACAAAAAGATTGCAAAGCTGGCTGGAGTCACCTCCATGACCTGTGTCTTCCATACGATGGAGAGCAACCAGAACCAGAACACAAGACAGGGTGTTTTATCATTTGCTGGCATGCCAGCATGGGTGGAATCACTGGGTCACATGTCTCCTGGTTAGCTGAACTGTGAAGCGTGTGCCCTGGCAGAGGCATGTAAGAGAGGAAGCTCATCAGAACCTGCCTGTTCCCACTGAGCTGATTGTCACAGGGGCTGTCCCTTAACTGACATGAGCACTAAGATACTCAGATATTCAGAGCAGGGAGGGGAGGGGAAGAGCAGGGAAAGAAACCAGGCATCAAGATAATCATGATTTCCCCAGAGCCATAAAGGGAACTCAGAGGATGATATCCAGCAGCATCTCTTCATCTCACTCTTGACACAGCATCGAGGATAAATAAAAGGTGCCTGATGCTGCTGACCTTCTTGGTTCCAGCCCTGATCCTGGGGCATCCTTTCCTGGTGAGAACTTGGGAGAGCAGGGTCAGGGTCAGGAGGGAGAATTGGCTGTACTCAAACCTTTTCTTCTGGGGGCTTGGATAGACTCAGAGAGTGGGAGATTGGGCATGGGAGTTGGCCGTAGCACTGGATGAACATCTTGAGTGTGGATGTATGACAGGAACCTGGGATCTGCTTAACTGTAGGCAATAGAGATTCCTACAGCCAGCAGAAAGGGGGATGGATCGGTCAGAAATGCCCTGCACAATTAGTAATCATGAGTTGGCAAGGGGAGGGTTTCTGAGCCTTTGAGCATTTCACCCTGAAGCCATTCCTGGAAATAACCTCTGAGGAAACTTTATTAAACTGTCCTGTCCATTGGGAAGACCACCCCTGCCCAGTGACAGCTGGTGCCAGTAAGGCTGCTTAGGACTGAAGGTGACAAAAGTGGCCTCTCCCTTAGTCTTTCCCTATTACTGTGCTTCCTTTTCAATCTTTTGGAAGGATCTCTGTTACACATGAATTACTGTCACCTGCCAGATCTTGGGCTTTCTCTCCCCTGAATAACCAAACAAAGATATGATGTCTTGAGCCCTGCTTTTCACTATGGAGAATAGTCCCTGTGTAAGGGACTCTTGGGTGGAAGGAAGCATAAGCTTCCCCCATCTGTTGAGGCATATGTTTCATAGGAAATTGTTACGTGCTCCTGGGAGGACACTCTCTGCCACTTTGGAAGGTTGTTGTGGAAGCTGTCTCACATCAGATCTGTGGGCTAAGGGAGCCATGTCCTAATTCATACACTGACAGTATGAGAAACAAGCAAACCTGAACTGGTGCTCTGTGTCCAAACGGTGGCTTCCCACAGGGCATGGAGCCATGCTGAGGGGGAAGCTGATCCATACCTGGCTCCCAAACTACTGCTGTTAGTGCCCACCCCAGCAATTCTGCAAACTCCACAAGCTGCGTGTTCCATTGCAGCTCTCTCTGTGGAGTGTCTTCCCTTGGAAGGAATTTTAATCAAACTTGACTGAGGAGTGCTGAAAAACATGAGGAAGTAATTACAAATATGAATTTACAGCCTCCCGGAGTACCTCCCTCCTTCTCTCTCTTTGCATAACGCCTGTGTTTACCCTGTTTCCTACCGTTACCAGTCTCATTTCTCAAGCCCTCCTCCACTTCACTACCTCTGTCCAAACCCCATGTGTCAGATTTGTGACCCTCAGTGCTGCCTCAGAGAGAAGCGCAGAGGTGCAGCCACCTCTGGGAAAGACTGTGGCCCTCACTTTTTTTCTGTGAGGCAATAATAAGCCAGCAGGAGGACAGTCCCAGGAGGAAGTTGCAGGTTCCCTGAAGGAAATTGGCTGGAACAGCCTCTCTGATTGTCTGCGATTTCCCAGCTAGATAGGCCCCAGGAGAGGGGGTAGGCTGGAGAAGGGTGGAATCAGCCTGGAAATCAGGATGGGCTGGATGCTTCCTCCATAAGGTGTTATTTTCTCATGTGTGCTGTTCTTGAGAGTCTTTCTTTGCTTTTTATTTATTTTCATGCATGCAGTCATTATTCTGGGAAGGCTCTTAGCTTGGCTGACTGCAGGATCCATAACCAGTGCCTAGGGGTGGTCACATATTCCAGTGCCATTCACAGGTTATGCAGTGGCATTGCTGGCTCTTGTTCCCTAATTCCAGGTTGTGTCCTTTTGGTCCACGTGAGCATAGCGTGAGTCTGTGCTGTCTGTATGGGGTGGAGAGCTTTCATCCCAGAGACTGCGAGCCTTTCCTTTCGCAGAAGGCAGAGTGAGGAGAATTGTGTGGGTGAGACGCCAAGCCCAGTCCAGTTGCCTTGGGCAGGAATTAAGGGGCAAGGTGTGAACTGTGTGTGGGGGTAGCAGAAGAGGTAAACCACTCAGTCACTCCTTCTCTCATCTTCACTTTGCTTTCTTCTTAAAGCAGTAGAAGAAATGGCTTGGTAAGTTACTGGGCGCTTGGAATTTTGGAATTCCATGTGACTGTTCAGACAGTTACCAGCCTGTGTAGGGTTTAGGAAGAAATGTGAAGTTTTGGTGGAATTTAGAAAAAATGGGTAAATTTGTATGGATGATCCTTTGCTTCCAACCTGTAGCTGCTGCCTTTTTTTTTTTTTTTTTTTTCCTTTCTTTTTTTGGAGAGAGACAGAGTTATGCCCTCAGGGTAATTGATTTTACTTGGCCCTAAGGGGGCTAGAGAACCAGCTGTCCCAATGCAAATAGGGGAGGGCATTCCCTGCCTTTCTGGCAGGCACTGGTGTGGGGTTGAACAGAAGGCTCTGGAACGCCTGGGCTTACTAGATCTGTGATTCACATCTGAGTTTGACTGGCTGGGACTCTCATCTTCTGGACAGTCAAAATAAACCAACCCCAAATGCTTTTCCCAAATCTGCTATGAAAGAGGCTGCTACCATGGCCCTACATTGGGCTGCTTGGTGATGAAGGAGAGAAGGGGGAGTAGCATAAGTACTCCCTTGGGATCCCCTCTTACACTCTCATTTTCCTGTAACCACTTTCATTTTTTTGGCTAATTAAAGACTCTGAGCAGTTTTCTGCCTGTGGGGTTTCTTTTATTTGGTTCCTCAGCAATTAACTTTTTTACTGAACAAAGTTTTGATTGAGCTGGGGCCCATGTCTTGGTTTTAAATTTCTCCATAGCCCTGTGAATCCATGCCCTTTCCTATCCCATCCATGGCTCAGCACCACCTTCTCTTCCATCACTGATAATTTTTTCCAGTGCTGCCCTCTGCCTCGGTGCTTTCTCCTCCACCTTCATTCTCACCAAGCCCCTTGTTCTGCAGAGAAAAGGAGCCAGGAGTCTTTTCGCTCCATCTTCAGTGGGCCAGGAACCCTGTTTGTTCCAAATTGCAGAGGCTTCCCTCTGTTCAGAGGTTTTCCCATGACATAGTCCCAATGGGCTGGGAAGAACCTGAACTGCAAGACCAGCCTGTCTGTAAGCAGCTGTGCCTGTTCTGCTCTGGTGTCTCAGGGTTTTTGTGGGCTCAGTTCCCTCCTTGCCTGGCGCCTAAGCCCTTTGAGCCAGCCCATCTGTCCCTTTCCTCACATTGAGAAGGGCCATGGGCTCCTGGGTTCCCTTCGTGGTCCATGGGGCTTTCCAGGTGGGAGGCTGCCCACGTGCCAGAATCACCTGGCCCAGAATTCACCTGCAATGGGACTTTGCAGTGCCTCTGTGTTACCTGAGAACCTATGCTCTGCTCTTAGGGCTGGTACATGTCCTCACCTTCCAGGGATTCCACTTCGGATGACCAAGGTCATAAACCTGCACACTCAACTGGAGGCACTGGCCTCCCGTCTCAAAGGGCCAGATCTTTGGTACCATGAGCTCTTTGCTGACACTCTTGGCACAGCTAAAAGCACATCATGTACCTCACTCTGCACCAGCTCCTTCATCACCCCCGCCCATGCAGTGAAAAAGTGGCCTTCTCCCACTCAGCTTGGAAAGTCTTTGCCCAGCTGTTTTGGAGCCCTGTAACCCCCTTAGGCCCTGCCAGGATAACAAGTATTGGATGTATTTGTTGTTTTGAGGATTGGTGCTTTTTTGTTGTTGTTTTCCCCGAGAGCCGTTTCCTTTACTGTTATGCAGTGGTGTAGGCAGCTGTCCCTTTCAATAAGGAGTGTCAGCACAAAGTACCGCCCCATCCTCGGGCTGGTTTCACCCTCCCTCGCCCCCCCAGCCCATTCCCTGTGGTGAGTGTGCCCACGCCAGGCAGGCATGCACGAGCTTTGGCTTGCTGGGGGAGCGCACCTGCAGCACCTGCACACACATGCCAGTGCTGGCGGCATGCTCCCCTTGGCACCAGCCAGGCTGTGGGGGTGTGTGCCCCTGTGCTTCCCATCCACCCATCCATCCACCCATCCACCCATCCACCCGTCCATCCACCCATCCACCCATCCACCCGTCCACCCGTCCACCCATCCATCCATCCATCCATCCATCCACCCATCCATCCATCCATCCATCCATCCATCCATCCATCCATCCATCCATCCATCCATCCATCCATCCATCCATCCACCTGTCCATCCACCCATCCACCCATCCACCCGTCCACCCATCCATCCATCCATCCATCCATCCATCCATCCATCCATCCATCCATCCATCCTCTCCCATGCATCCTGTCTGTGCACACACACACCCCCACAGTTGTGTGCCTGCAGCATGCTGCACCAGGCACTTCCACCCTGCACATCCAGCAGCATGCAGGGATCTGTATAAGCTTTGTTTTAAAAGGGAAAATATTTGGCTCAAAAAAAGAAAAAAAAAAAAAAAAAAAAGCAAATGAAACGCAAAGCCTCCAACTGACCCTGTGTGCATATACCAAACTTTCTGTCATCTGTAGAAAATACCCAACCTCATGCCCAAATCCTGGAGGTCTGAGACAGTTGGAGTGCAGGAGGGAGAGAAACCGTGGTTTCCAAGGACTGATTAGATGGCATGCCAAGTGTATTAAATTTTGCAGACATTTTAACAGCAATATGCTAGATAGTTGGGTGTCCCCTGAGGCTGCTGGATTTTTTATATCCTTCACAGAAGGTCAAAGCCCTCTTCTGCCTGCCTCCCTCCCTCTCTCTGCTGTCTCTCTTTCATTCCTCGTCCTTTTCGCTCTGTGTCACCATCCCTCTCTCTCTCCCTCTTACTTTTTTTGGTGTACTTTCTCCTTCTCTTTTGCTCTGTGCATATAAAGTAAAAGATCACTCATTTGTGAGTAGCCCCATGAGTGGAAATTCGCACTCCCTGTGGTCTCCTCACACAGAGATGGGTATGCTGGGGCTTTCCCCTCTCTTTTCTGCACTTTGTTTTGGGGAAAATATGTTTTCCTCCCATCACTCCCCAAACATCAGTGCTCTCCCGACTCTCGCCTGCTTTTTTTTTTTTTTTTTTCTTTTTCTTTTTTTTTTGGGTAGCAAAAGAGAAAAAAAAAAAAAAAGGGCAGGAAAAGAATCCATCTGGCATATGAATAATTGAAATGGCTCAACTCTGTTCCTGTTGCTGTTGTTTGCTCTCAGTTCTTCCTCCCCCGCCCCAACCATAGCATCCCCCCGGGATATGGGAGTTGGAGGTAAGGATGTATTGATTCCCTTGAGGGAGGTGATAAGGGGGGTCAGTGTGCAGCTCATACCATTCCTCCAGAGCTCTGTCCTGAGGACAGTGTGTGGTTTGAGGGGCACAGGGGATGTGAGGCTTGCCTTTCCCTGTGTCCATGTGAGGCCTGCCCTGGTTGGCCCCAGGAGTTATTCCCAAGGCAACTGCCAACAATAGCCCATGGTGCCATCAGCCTTTCTGCCAGTCTCAGGCTGCCACAGCGTGCCCCTCCAAAGTGGTGACAGATTTTGCTCTCCCCACAGCCTCTTCCTCTTTGCCTGCTTGCTCCAGTGCCTCAGAGTCTTCCTGTGTGATCCCCACTCCCTGGCAGAGCTGAGCACGATGGGGACCTGCTGTGCCAGCCCTCCCCGCAGTGTTCTGCAGCTCTCTCCAGCTGCTCTGCATAGCCAGTGCCTTCCCGTGGGTCAGAGCAGGGACCCCAGTGCTGATCCCTCTCCCACAGCTCTAGGACAGAGCTGCTGGCAGTGCTGTAAGTTTACACTTCCCTCTCATCCTGCTCCCTGTTGAGCACTCTGAGTGAGGTTTTAGAACATGTTGTAGAAGTCTTAAAAATAGCATCCCTCTTTCCAGCTTAGGTTCTCCAGTGTGTGCTCAGGTTCTCCAGCTTAGCCCCAAAATGCTGGACCTGCTGCCTTTTCTGTTCCCAAGTGCTTGAGCCAGCTGGGGTACCCATGTGCCTGGCAGCCAGGGTGCAGCTTTTGCTGTCTCTTTAAAACCATTTAGAGTAAAACCAAAGAACTTTAGGGCATTAATTCTGGATGAAGATGAGTCTCCAGATGACAGCTTGATCCATATCCTTCCCCACAAGGCAGCTTCCATTTTCCTCCTTCCTATTGCCTCCTGCCCACTCTCTCCTTCTCCTCTGTCTGTCTGTCTGTCTCATTTTGCCTGCTCCTTAGAAGGGAAAAGCTGACATAAGGTGTTGAACCTTTAAATATACACATTGAGCTCCTTTTTTCTGTAGTTAGTGGGCTGCCTCTGATGAGCTGTATGTTTTGAAGCAGGTATTTGCTGTGTGTATTTGTATATACTTGGCAGGCGTTGGGTGTGCGTGGTGTGTTCTTGAGGGATGTTTGTGTATTGTTGGGGAGGAGTTTATATTTAGGCTCTTTTTTTGTGGTTTGGGTAGGTAATGTATGTATGAATGAGATGTGTATGTTTATCAAGCTGTTTGTGTGCACTTTTATTTTGGCTCAGTGTTTGTTGTGTGGGCACTACCTCTATAGTGTGTAGATAGAATGTATGTAGATTTGTGTATGTTTTTCCTTATGTGAGGCTAGTGGAGGAGTTTGGGCTTGAGTCATAAGGATTTTGTGTGTTTTAGGATACACACTCTTTGTATTACATATGAGTTTTGTATGTAGTGTTTGTGATGTTTGCTAATTTTGTTAATTCTGGTCTTTGGAGGGATGGGCTTTGGTGACTCTTGAGTGTGTTTGGAATGTATTTTTCATGACTGTGCATTTACAAAATTATGAGAACAAGACTGAAAAGATGTTAGAAAAGCGATCAAGGAAAATAGCCTGCTGGAATATTCAGAGGTGCAAAAGTCTCATTAGTAACATTACTGGAGTGAGAGGTGTTCAGGGCCAGGGAAATTCCTACTGACTGCGAGAGAATTTTTTTTTAATCTTTCTTTAAAAAAAAAACAGAAAAAATAAAAAAAAAGGAAAAATATTTCAGATGGCATTCAAATCAGGTTCATCATATATATGTAGATACATAGGTCTTTTTTTAAAAAGACTCCTACACATGATCTAAAAGTTGCATGTAAAATATTTGGTAACCCAACACTTGGTACAAATAATTAGATATTTAGATCTAATGAAACTGGTTTGATGGGGAAATCACTTTCTCCTGTGCAGATTTCCATTTGAAGGCAAGTTTCGGTCCTTGTGTTTGTTTTTTCTGACAGTAAAACATAGGGTTTGGCACCGACAAAAGATATTCCCTGTAAATATCTAAATATCTGTTCTCTGCCATAAACATTGAGAGATGTGCCCAATCATGTCAGAGGAGCCTATTTATGCACTTTGTGCTTTCATGTTACCTGCAGTGCACTTTGTGGGGAGGAGAAATGCAGCAAACTCTAAGTCAAGAGGGTGATTGCTGTCCCTGGGCAAAGCAGCCACGTCCATCACCCAGGCTGTGCCACAGAGGCTGGGGGGCAGCTCCGGGGCAGACCCCAGTCAGAAAGCCCCTTGCCAAGGGCAGCCAGAGGCCCTGGGCAAACACCAAAGGTGGGCAGAGAGCTGGAGATGCGCCGAGGGTTGGCAGCCTCAGCACAAGGTGCACCTGGCCCCATGCGAGGCAGATTGTCAGCTGCTCCCCTCCGTCTCTTGGAGCCAGGGGGTCCCTGGTCATCTTGTTGCCATGCAGGTTAGATACGGAAATCCCTTCTACTTGTGCCACCAGGTGTGTGCCACCTTGGCACAGGGGAGGAGCTGGCCGCAGGGCCCTGACAGTGGCACGGGCATTCAGCTGGCACAGGGACTGCTGAAGCCAACAGAATGATTTTTCCTGGTTTCATCCAGGAAGAAGTGTTGTCATGCACCAAGTTACCTGTTCTGCCCATTGACCATTGTTAACACAGTTCTCACTTGGAAATGCTGTGCTCTAGGCATTTTGAAGGGCGTTCAGCAAGGAGATGTAGGGTAGGCTCTCTCTGCAAGGATGGGATTCTCATCCATGCCCAGGCTGTGTAAATCCTTAACTAACAGTACCATTTTCCTGGGGGGAGGCTTTGATCTTGATTTACTTGAGTGTTGCTGCAAAAGGAGTCTGGCCCACTGCCTTGTGGAGGAGGTAAAATTACCACAGATAAACCCCAGTCAGCAGAGTGGAGTCTGTCTGCTTTTGTTCTCTGCTTAGGCCTTGTGGCACTGGGTGTGCAGTGCTGGGGCAAGGGGCCGTGCAGCAGGTACCACTGGGTGAAGAGTAATTTCCTGCTTCTCGATTAAAATGTATGTATAAATATGTGTAAAGTTGCTTTGAGTTAAATGGAGGCAACCATTCAGATTTTACACAGTTTTGAGTGTTAGATTTTAAAATAAAATGAAATTACAGTGGTAGGTGACAAGGTGGTAAAAGTAGAAAGTTTTCATTTAGAAAACAACCAAATTAAATACTCAAAGGAAAATGATGTTTCCTTCTGTACAAGAACAACTAACTATACAGAATTACTTTGGATTTGTGAGAAGTTTGGCTGTTCCTTCATTAACATCTTTCATCACAAAAAGTTTTGGTAAAAAATTGTGATTTTGCTTGAGTGGAAAGATTTGTATTTAAAATACTTTAAACAATATGAGTCACAGTTTATTTCCCTGTAGAGTTTCACAGCATTGCTAACATAATCTAGCATTGCATCTGTTGAGTTTTGTTCACTGAACTAAGCTAAGCAGATTCTGAAGAGGCTAGAAAGGCTGGTGTTGGGTTGGAGACTTCTCTGGGAACGGGAGGCTGGGAGATGCTGTGGCAATTGTGTCAGTTTTTAGCGCTATCACAGCCCCTCTAACCATCAGGCTTTAGTCCCAGCTCAGGGTCAGGATGCCTCCCTCCCACAGAGCCAGGATGCGTGTGCATTGCTCCCAGGATGATGTGTGTTTTTTCCTACACCTGCCCCTCCGAAAAGTGAGAGTAACCTAACAAACAGTATAACATCTTTACGGATGTGATGGGCTGGCTTCCACACTGGGCTTATACTGAGGTGTGGGGGAGACTCGGAGTGAGAACCGCATAGCTGAACTATCAGTTTTAATAGCTTCTTTTAAAAAATAGAAGAAATTAATTCGTAGTCTTCCCAGAAGAACAAGATCATAGTAATTGGCACCTGGAAATGTCAGTCAGATTTCCCCTCCTTGTCTCCAGCACTTCGATGGTGTATTTGCTGCTGGATGTGACTTAAACAAAAAGTTAAAAAACTAAAAAAATAAATAAAATAAATTTTAAAAAGCCTTTCCTTCATGCATATGGAGTTTTTGGGGGAAAAAAAAAAGGTATTTTAATGCTTTCTATTAAATTGGGACTAAAAGTGGTGTCTTAATTTGCATTCATTAGCATATTTGCATATAGATCACTGAAATGGTGGAAGAGGAGAAGAGCCTATAAATGAAAATGCTTTTAAAGGCACAGGCCTCCTTTTATTTATTTCCAGTCACTCTCCCCTTTGCAAACCTCCTCTTGACCAGTAGCTGAATGGTGTTTTCCGTGTGGAGTGGGAGGCAGCCAGGATGTAAGGCTGTTGGGACACAAGCAAGGGGTTCGTGGTGGAGAGGTTGAGGTTTGGGTGCCTGTGGCCATCTCCAGGTGCCAAGGACAGGCTGCGGTGAGGCACAGAGCAGGGGCTGCTGCCAAAGCCTCCACCTGTATTTTAACACGGACCAGTGACCTCCTGCTTGAGGAGAGCAGTGTGCCAGGCTGCTGTTGGGGACAGTGAAGGCTTGAGCCATGCACCTCCGGTGGCTTGTAAAGAGGTTGTGTGGCTCCTTAGTCAGACAGGAAAGATGCACTCATGATTCAGAACTGTTTCCTGGAAATTTGTCACTTGGGCTTTAATTTCTTTGCTCTGCTTTCACACACCTTCCCATACATTCTTTCCTGTGGAAAGATCTCTTTTCCCAGCCTAAATCAGGCAGAAAGCTTTTATAAACTTCCTCAGGCTTTGCACTGATTTGCTTGTAGTCAGTTATAATAATAATAACAGGAACAATTACTCTTTTAAAATGAATTTCCCAGTTGTGTTTTCTTGTGATGCAAGGCACTTCCACACTACAGTTTTTGTCTTACATGATGTTGCTGCCTGGCTGTTAGAAAAAGTAGTTTGAGTGGCTCCCAGTGTTTTGTTCCAGACTGAAAATGTTTGTAAGCTGTGCTATAGATGGACCAGCTAGTTTGAGATAGACTGTAATGAAGACAGATTAATCAATAATGAGAAGGACTCCTTCCTATGGAGTTGAAAACTGGGGTGGAAAGGAGGACTAGAAACATTCCATAAGGAGTGGTGGGCCCAAGGTGTGTGACAAAGGCAGAAATTGAGTGTAGAACTTTCCCCAAGACAGAGATACAATGGGGACAGATTGAATGTTCAAATCAAATTCTCAAATTCTCTTTCAGGAGAAATTAAGACAGTCTGCCGAGATAAAAACGGGAATTCATGCCGCAGTTTACACTGACCCAGGCTGTTCTTAGCAGCTGTGGTTTGATCCCGGCTACAAAGCCACTTAATAAGCTTCTAGGCCGTGTGGCAGGAGGTAATTGGGCTGGGCAGCAGTATGCCAGGGCGCCCTGTTTGGCTCAGAGGGCTGTGGGGGCAGAGCTCTCCTCCTTGGAGAGTTTCCCTCCTGGGAATTGTCTGGATGTGCTCGCCCTCTCTCCCACCCACATACACACACGTATCACATGCAACACAGTGAAGACAGTGGGCCGATTGGGTTAAACCGCAGTGGGGGAACTGGACAGCCAAAGGATCCAGTGTATTTGGTCCGTCCTGGTGCCCAGTGCTGACATTCAGGCCTTGGCTTTGGCTTAGCTGGGGAAGGGAAAGTACCCAGGAGTGCCTGTGACCCAGGTGGGGCTCTGTGGTGTCCCCACTGCTGCTCCCACCTCCTGCTGAGACACTCCCACCCTACGGCTGGAAAGGTGGGGATGGCTGTGAGCTCTCTGAGGTGTCCCTTAGGCTCGAGGCAGCCCCAGCATCCCAGCGTTTGAGGCTCGGGAGTAAGGGGAGGGTGAGCAGGAGAGGCTCCCCACAACAGAGCAGGTGCCTGCCGGCCGTGGGTGCAGCTCCCTGGCCTGCATGGATGTGAATGGGATTGCACGGGGAGGGCTGGGGGCCGGGGGAGCTGGTGCTCCACCGCTAATGAAAATCGGAAACCGATTGAACAGCACAAGGTGCCCAGGCAGCAGGTTGTGGAAATGAGGAAGGGAAAGAGCGGGGAGGGGGGTGGTGTGTGCCTAATGGAAGCTTCTGCGAAGCGGATGTCGTATTGATTGCTGTGTGTCTATATTTATATATTATCAAGTATATAAACTTCAGCAGATGTATGGCGCATAGATAAATAAAATGCATGCTGAAAAATTAATGAAATGTACATGCAAATCCACCACCATCGATCACGCTGGCTGCCAGAACCAGAGGGGTTTTTTACTTTTAGGCTTTTTCCTTCCTTTCTTTCATATGCTCTCCCTCCTTCCCCTCTAGAAAAAAAACCCCAAACATCAAATTCCCCTACATGAGAAATTCCTCATACACGCCTGGATGAAATGTAGCAGGATTTTGTGAGGATCTCAGTATTTTGTCTGAGGGCTGCCTGTGAGCTGTTGTGGACAGAAGGCAAGGCAGTGTGCAGGTGAGGAGCTGGAAACCGAGAGGGTTCTTGGGAGGTGGCAGAGTGGTCTTACACCACGAGCACATGGTCTGTGTAAGGGCAAAGAAGTCAGGGCAGGTGCAGGCTAAGTGAAAAACATTTTTAAAGTGGAAGGGAGCTGCTAATTTAGGGAAGTCACACAAGAGCCTTATACCTCCAGTCACTCCTCTGGTGGTGGCTCCAGGAGGGTTGTTACAGGCAAATTTAGTGGGGATGGGCAAACAAACCTGCAGCGTGAGGTTTCAGGCTGAGAGTAGCCTGTGGGAGCTTTGTCATTGGATTCTGCAAGAGTGGCACAGTGAGAAAGGTTTCTGGATGCATTTTCTTCAGGGGTAGTAGATGTTCTGAGGAGTTAAACGTGGGAATGTCCCTTTGTGTTGGGGACTGCAGCAAGTCCTGCAGGGCTGTGGGAGGCCTTGTTGGCTTGCAGAGCTGGGAGAGCAGCTCACCTGGCTCCTCCCGGTGTTAATCCTCATCTGCCTGTGCTGCAAGTATATTTTGTTTGCCTTTTGCAAACTTTCTCTTAAGCTTTTCCTCAATCTGCTCACAGAAGCAGAAAGCAAAGGACTATGAGGGTTTGACTCCCTCGCATCCTCTCCTGACAAGTATGTCCCCTCTTTCCTGGAGTGGACACTTACCCCATCCCCTCTCCTCCCCAGTGCTGTGCTGCAACTGTACAGAGGTGCCCAGTGCCCCTCATCACCCAGCCTGAAAGCAGAAGCCAGGGCCCAAGAGTAACGCCAAGCTCTTGAACATCATCCCCTGCTCGGGGCAGGGCTGGTTGGCAGCCAGGCAGCAAAATTGTTCTGTGCTCCCTGCAATGGACTGTGACTGTTGCCTGTGAGCCCCTGGAAGCCAAGAGGAGACCATCTGTGGGAGGAGTGGCTGGAGCTCCTGCAGGCACCCAGCTCCAGCGCTGCCGGGCCTCACGGGGCATGGGCAGAGCGGGTATTTTTAGCCACTTTCTGTAGCTGCTGTTTGTTGTTAGCTGGGTCCCACTGCGAGTGGCAATGCTCCACACTCGCCAAGGGTCACCAAGAGTTTAATAGAGCAACCACACAGCTCCGTGGTGGTGCAGCTGGTGACTGACTCCCAGCTTGCTTGCAGTCTCTGCCGTACCCATCCTGCTGCCCCGGAGCAGAGCTGTTCCCTCCCACCTGCGCCAGAGTCCTGTGCTGGCAGGGCATGGGACCGGTGTCTGGGCACGAGGGGGCTTTGCTCTGCTGTTTCGGGATGTCTGAACTGCAGCTGGGCACTAGAGCTCTCCTTTACCCGCTGTTATTTCTTAGCAATAGCACATGCTTTCTCTTACTCCCTTTAGCCCCTGATTTCAGCACTTGGTTTGACCTGCTTTTCAGGATGTGCTCCAAACAGAAACTGCAGGTGAGAATGCATCAGAGATTGCCTTCCTCTGCCTGTCCAGTGTCAGGTCAGGCTGTGCCACTCCTCCAGGCAGAAACTCTGCCAGGAATGGATTTCCTCAGTTTGGCAGACCGCATTTCATGTTGCTGCTGTGAACCAGGCAAGAAATTAGAGGTTAGGGATGTGTTAAGAGCCTGAGCAGCTGCAGTGCGACTCCAGAGGTGTAAGATGGCATGTGGTGACCTGCACTAAGGGGGCAGGGCTGGCCTCAAGGCTTCTTTGCTGGGCACCAAGATCCCAGCAGTGCTGCCGAGAGCCAGCCCCTGATCTGTCCCGTGGAGAGGGCAGGGAGGTGCTGCGGCAGGCAGCAGGCAGCCCACGCAGCGCTCGGTTTGCCCCGGCTCCGAGGCTCAGCGCTGGGCTGGGCTGGGGCTGCAGCTCCTGGAGCTGCATGGGCTTGGCTCCTCTCCCCGCTTCCTCCAGAAGCCGCGAGGGGAAACTAAGGGAGAGTTCAGATGACAATTAAAAAGCCAAAGAAAACCCCACAGAAGATGAGCATCAAGGCAGTGCGTTTTTTTTTCTTTGACACTTTCTTATTCCCCCCCTACTCTGTCTTCCTCACAGTGTTTCCAGGAGACTCTCTCGTCGGCTCAGAAAGCTGCGTAGGCCCATGGCGGCTCAACCTTTCCCTCTCCCTGAGCCCCGGTCTAATCAACCCCTATAATTTATGCAGAAAATATGATTTATATTTAATTTCACCACACTTGCATTGTTAATTTGAGATGTAATTAACCCGTCGCTATGACAACTAATTTCGTGATGCCGTAAATTACCGCCGTCTTTTCATCAAAATTCAGTTACTTTGGCTCCTGTGTGCAATGTACTGATGCAATTAGGTTGCTAAGGGCAACCCAAAAGTGTTCAATTTCTTTTGTGTATCTGCAGTGGGGTAGAAGCTCTCGTGTGTTATCCCAAAGTCCTGTTTTCTTTGGTAAAGAGCAGGGCAGACAAGACCACGGAGGAATGTGTGTGAGGGAGATGGAGCGGAAGAGTGTCCTGTGCTGGGGTTTCCCTGTGTGAGCCTCTCCACCTCTCCATGTGTTTATTTTCCTAATTGTTTTAAGAGAGCCGGGCTCCTGGTCACGCATGACCCTGTTTGTCTTAAGCCAGCGCTTTCTGTCTTCTCCCTTCCCCTCTCCCAGGCTTTCCTCCTTGATGGTTTGGGGACAAACTAGGCAATGAGGGAAGGCTTTCACTGCTGCTTTGGTCCTAAACGCCAGCAACACGGCTCAGTCCTTCCCTAAGTTTGTGTCCCTCTGAATTTGTGTGTGTGTGTGTGTGCAGAGAGAACTTGTTTATATAGATCTCCCCCCCGCTTCTTTATTTAAAACAAAAACCCTCTGTGTTGCTTTTGTCACGTTAATTCCCATTTTGCCAACACCAGGGGCCCAGGCAGACGAGTTACCAAGGAACACAAAATTTTAATTAGTGTATTTTAATCATTCAGGCTTTCCGAGCTAATCCACATACCCTAGAGAATTCCCGAGATGCAGCACTGCTCTGCTTTACCATTTATTGTTGAGTCTATTATAATTACTGTTAGCAGGTGGGGACTGGGAGATGTTTATTATGAGTTTTTCATCTTTAGTATAATTACCGAAAAAAACAAAATAAAAAGATGTTGGTGCATTTTGTTTTCCTAGAGGATTTTTTTTTTGAGGGGGATATTTTTCCCATTCCTTGCAGGCAGGTGCTCACCAATTACTGCTTTTTTCTCTGTTTTAATTTATTTTGTTGATCAGTGACTCACCTTTACTTTTTCAGGATGGAAGTAGAAGCCAGTGGCTTCTGGATAGAGTGACTTTACCTAATTTAGGGCAAGAGATTAAGCTGGGACAGAACTAGACACACTCAGGATTCCAGCCACTGTGGGTGCATAGAGTGTGCTAGGGAGGAACATCTCCATTTGAGAGTTTGTTTGCATTTTGCTGCTTTTGGTGCTGTTTCTTAAGTTGTAGTTTCGTGAGGATGATCGATACGAGTCATGAGCAGGTAGGAGATTTTGCCTGTGTGCAGGTATAATGCCCAGGTGCCACTGCTCTACGTGCAGAAGTGTAGGTGGGCATCTTTGAATGTATTTCTGAAGGATTCAGTGACAGGCACAGGGATGTGCACAACCCTTCCATGAGCAGAAGAGCATGGTGAGGTGCTAAATCTTTGGTGCAAAGGGAGTTTCTAGTGTGAAGAAGGAATAAGGGTGATTCCCTGAGCTCTGAAGTAAAGTGCTTTCATCAGGTGAGCTTTTTATTCATTCTGGCCACTGCAGAAAAAACTAAAATTGCCTTTTGAAGCCAAACTTTCTGTGTGGTTCTTGTAACAAGATTCTGGCCTCTTCTTTTGCAGCTGTAGCTTATACCAGGGTGAGGAGTGTCTGTGCCTGTACTCCAAGACCAGCTTCTTGGCGGGCAGGTACCTTCTCCTGGTACAAATGCCTGGGAAAGGAGTGAGAGTGTATGCACAGGCTGCAGGCAGTGCTGTTCCCTCCTCTCTCTTGTGGCCTGATGAGAGTTGGGAAAGGTGAGTCAGTCTGATGGCCTTAGTTCCCCATTGTGTGCCATGACATTAGGTAACATTTTTTATTTTATAATCTATGGAGTTCTCCAGGGATTCAGAGTCTCATATCCCTACACAAAACCCTTTAGAGAGGTTACATTTCAGCTGCTTCCATCTGTACCTGGTGACTTCTGCCTTGTTTGATGTCTGCTCCCGTGTCATTTGAGGAATCAGTTTGTTTCAGACTATCCAAAAGCTGATGGGCCCCCCCTATGCCTCTGTTGCGCTGGCTCCAAGGGTTGAAGTCTGGACTAAGAAAGCTTAATTTAGAGCTCAGAGGGTTTTAAAAGCTAGGTATGTTTTTAAGCCTCTCTTTATCCATATCTAAGTCTGCAGTTAGGAATCCCCTAACCAAATTTCCATGGTCAGGGTGTTCTCTGGGAAAATGCCATGTTAATTCTGGACAGCTCTCATCAGGGACACCCCAAATCTGTTCATTGCCTCTTCCCACCTTACAGCTGAATCAGAGAAATGAGCCCTTTCTCTGTCTTTCACTTAAAAGGCTGAGTGTAAACATTTTTTTTTCTCCTTGATGACAATTTTCAAGTTTTCCTGGAAAATTCCACATCTCTGCACGAGGCCAAGGCTCTGGCTGGGGTGAGACCAAGCAGGATTAATTAATAAAGCTCAGTGGCTTACACAGGAACTCTGTAATATAATTATAGCTTCTGTAAGAAAAGGCCCTGGAGTCGAAGAGAGAGAGAATTTGATGGGGTTGGGAAGAGTATTCTGTGAGCCCCCATGCCCCTGGCTCATCCTTCCCCTTACTTTTAAGTTCAGGACTTTCCGTGCCCCCAAGTGCCCTGTGCTTCTGAACGTGTCTTTTGGTCTTTGCTGCTGGTTCTTCATGCTGCCAGCCTGCCCCCTGAAACTGCTCCTAGGCTCTTCCAGTTGAGAGGGGCATGTGCTTCCAGGTTCAAACCTGCTGGCTTTGGAGGTCCGTGTATCTTCTGGATTTGGCACGGCCCCAGTCAGAGTCTGGCTGTCAGCAGGGACAGCTCCTGGGAGGTGTGGGGATATGCTTTTCTTACCTCTTACTTCTCCATTTTTTCCCATCCAGCTCTTTGTCTTCCCGCTGCTACAAAGAGGAGAACTCTTTGTGTCTCCTCCCACACCCTCCTGCATCCTCCCCAGATGCTGCCATCCTGCTCTACTGGGCAACACCAGCTCTGGGTGAGACAAGTGCCTGGAGTGAGATCCATTGAAACAGCCAGGCCAGCTGGGGACAGATCCATCCCCAGGGAGACAGTGCTGTGAGCCCAGAGCTGCAGGAGGAGGCTTTTCTTCTGATTTCTCCAAACTTTCCCACCCTGGCTGCGGCTCTACAAAGAGGCCCTGGCCCTGTGCATGGGGCCTTCCGCATGAAGGGGTCTCGCCAGCTCCTCTTTATTGAGTCTTCAAGCGCTGGCAGGACACTCCATTAAAAAGCCATTTGCTTTTGTGTCCCCAGGCCCCCAGCCGGCTCCCGCTCATGTGACACTGGCCACAGTTGTAAAACAACAACACAAATAGTTGCCAACTACTGAGGTTTTTTTCAAACCAGAGTCGTCATAGCAACTTTCCCCAGTCAATCACTGGTGAGGCAGCCTGCCAAGGGGTGCTCTGAGTGGCAGGGCAGCCCCGCTCCAGAGGAGCCCTGAGCAGGGAACTCTCAGGGATCCTTGTCACCAGGACTCATCAGCCTGCTTCCTACGTTAGTGAAATGCAGACGCCTTCACTGTGCAGAGCTGGCACAGGAACAGAAGACATCCAGTCCTCTATCCCACAACTTCCCTGAGCTTGGATCCAGGGTCCCTGTTCCTGCTGGCAGAGTGCCATAGGGAGAATCCCTTGGCACCAGGCATCGTGCCAGAGGGGGCATCCAAAGCTCCCCCCAGTTTGGCACAGCGCCAGGGGGCATCTGAATTGCCCCCCCCAGCCCATGCATGGCATGTTGTCACGGGGCATCTGAGTCCCTCTGCCCATGGCACCGTGCCAGTGGATCAGAACGTGGCACACTGTCCCTGCAAGTGGCTCCATGCCAGGTCTGATCAGCAGTATCAGCCACTGTTGTGTCTTCCAGGATGTAGGACCAGGAACTGACCTGGCACTTCTTTAAACTCCTGCGTTTGCAGGAGGCTGCATGAATCCCACAGGTTTTTGCCCGAACAAGGGAGGTGGCACAGCTGGAAAGAGACAGCAGTGTTTAGCAAGGGAGCTGTAAGTCACACCTTTGTGGTGGCATATGGTTAGAGAAGCAGGATGGACCCCCCACCATGGTGCAGGGTCCAGATGCCACTGGGAGCAAGCAAAGAGCACATCGCCTCTGCTCCTCCCATCTCTTCTGGCCTTTGGAGAACCTCAGTGCTCTTGAGCTGTTATGGCTCTGCTTTTATGACTTTGTTGGCTTTTCTTGTATGTCCTGAACACTTCACGAGTCTTGTGAGCCACTGTCCTAGACTTAGCCCAGAGCCTGTAACTGGGCAGTGCAGGCAGCCAGTCTTGGCTGGACTGCTCTCACCTGTGCAGGTATGCTCCAGAAGATGGTACTTGCTGTCACACTGTCCCGTGGCAGGGTTTCTAAGAGAGCAGACCTCAAGCTGCCATTGTTGTCGTCACATCTCTCTACTTGAGGCTCCCTGGCTGCCTTGAGTGACTCCTGGAGGAGAGGAATGTTAAAAATCCGCTCTTGTAGTAAGTTGGCACTATATCCAGCCACCGTCTGCTCTGTGCCAGAGCTTAGTAAAATGTTGGCGAGGACTGCAGCTCTGTACTCAGGCCCCCCCTTCCCCTTTTGTCTCAGTTGGTTTGGCAATTGCATGGTGGTAACACAGCTCAGGGTGGCACAGGAGCTTTGCTACCCATATGCAGCTGGAAAGTGAAAAGGGATTTCCAGGCAGAGCAAATGATAAAGGGAAATGGAATGTGAGGGTCTGTGGCAGCAAGCCAGGGGCACGCCAGGCGTTTTGCTAACCCTGGCACATTCACTGTGGCTGGGGAGATGCTGAGGATGGATGTGCCCCATCCCGCGGCTGGAGAAGGTGCCAGGGTGTGTTGCTCCACAGGTGGCTGGATCCCTTGGCTGCTGCTGAAGCTGGGATCTGAGGGGGCTCACGAAGGCAAGCAAGGAACTGCTAGGCTCTGTGCAAATCCTGATTGCTGGCACTCCAGTTACAAGCATAGTAACTGTTGGCTGGGGCAGGGAGGAGGGATGCCGGTTCCTTCACTTTGTTGCTTTGCATCTTCGTCACTTTGTCTCAGTTCTCTCATTCATTTGTTCTTAATTATTTGTTAATTTCCTTCCCTTCTTCCTCAATTTGTTCTCTCAGTCATCTGCTCTCTCATTTGCTTTTTCTTTCTTCTGTTGCTGTTGTTTGCCACCTAATTTCCTTCTTTCATTCCTGTCACTCTTGGTTGTCCTCTCTCATTCCTTCTGCTTTTTTCTCTTCTTCCCTCTCACCTCCCCTATTTTCACTATCTGTGGCTATTTTCTGGTGTTATTTCTAGTCCCAAGTGAGTTGCTTTCCTTCAGAGACACATCGTTATTCCACGCAGAGCTCCTCAAGCTGCTGCCCCTTTAGTGCTGCACTTGGCAGGTGTCCCTTACCTTCGGGCTTTAAACTTTGAGGGTGGCCCAAGTGCGAGAACTCATCACGGAGCTGACGCTGAGAAGGGAAGGAGAGAACCACTCTCACATCCTGCCCTGAGCAGAGGTTTGAGGCCAGGGAATGGCAGTAGCTGGCCCTGCTCCTCGCCCTTCTGGGGTGCTGTGCTGGATGTGGCCCTGGCAGACGAGGGATGAGGAGGTGGCAGAGCCAGGTTTGTGATGACCTACACCTGGGCAGTGTGCATCTGCACAGGGGCGTGGGACGCCCTGGCTGCCGGGGTGGGCCCTGGCCGTGGGCACATCGGTGCTGGTGCTGAAGCGGGAGCAGCTGCCTCCAGGCCGCCTCCGCTGCCGCTTGCCTCGGGCCGCCGTCCCCCGAGCCGATTCTGGGGCTGCGGAGCGCCGAGCCGCAGGTGGGGCTCCCCACGCACCTGCCCGCGCGTGCTGACGCCCGTGCGGAGGTGTGCGCCCGCGGCCTGTCCCTGGGCCCGGCTGCTCCCTGTCCTCCAGCGGCTCCCACACGCCATTCCCGTCCTTGGCACACAGGCTGGGAAGGCACATGCCTGTGCACATCTGCGCTCACATGTCACCGGCACACACACCGCTCCAGCATGCGGCCTCCCCTGTGCACGGGCTGCCGTGCGCTTTCCCATGCGCTCGGCTCACATGCTGCCATGCAGTAAATTACCTCCCGCCCTGCAACCCGCCGCCCCCTCCCCAAAACCCGGGCCGGCTAAAGTGCTGTAACATAGTAGCTGCCTGAACTTCGATTCAAAGGTTAATATCAAAATCTGGAGCGGATTACCTAAAAATTACTTACAACGCCATTAAAATTCTGAACTCTTTTTGTTGTGGCTGTAAATTAATTTAAAATGTCAGTTTTTTTGAGAAATCCAATAAGAAATTGAGCCAACGGAGCAATCTGTAAACTGTCTGGCACAGAGGAAAGTGTGTCTTTTCAATCGACAAGAAAAAATATGGGGCTTAACTGGAACCATATGGCAGCGCACTTGAGAGAAATCTGCTGAAGAGGAGGGAGGGGAGGGGGAACCCAAGCCGGCAGGAGCAGCGGGAGAGCTGGCGGCGTGTGTGGGAGAGGAGCTAGGGCTGCCCGGTGCAGGGCCGGGGAGACAGGTGCATGGGGAGGACAGGCCCTAAGGAGGAGGGACAGCTCTCTGCAGAGACCCGCACGCCGAGGCGGCCCGGGCGGAAGGCAGCGGGGCTGTTCCGCGGGTCCCTGCAGGCATGTCGTGGTGTGAAGGGGCGCTGTACTTGGCAGCCGGGCTCTGTGAGCTGGAGGGGGGACACAGAAGGGCCGAGCAGCCAGGACGAGTGGGAAATGAGGTGTTTAAGTGTGTTTTCTGTGGTGTCTGTGCCCCTTGCTGGCCCACAAGCATCTCGCCACCCAGTTCCTTCAGCAGTCTCCCAGCATAGCACCTCTGCTGGCTCCCCTTGCCAGGAAGTATGGATGGCATGGATGAGGGGTGGCTTCTTAGCTCCAGCCCACTGGGAGGGTGGTGGGGAAGGGCTGCCACTCCATATCCCCTGCCCCAGCCCCCTCTCCTTTGGCTCAGATCCTCACAGCATTCCTTGAGCTGGTGAGAAACCCAGCTTCCCCTCTGTGTCTCCTGCCTGCCGACATGTGTTACCCATTAGGCCTTAATTTCAGAAGATTTACAACACATTAAGTAATTTGTAGGTTATTTCAACTTTAATCTGCTGAAGTCGAGAAAATCAAAATTAAATTCAAAACACACGGATCTTCAAAGTACTGGGATTGGGGATGGGAGGGGGTTGTTTACCAGCCCTTGCTTGTCTCTTCTCCAGTGTCTCTGCCACAGTGTCTCTTGCCCCCACCGCAGTGCTGCCCTTCCCACCACCTTTGCTGGTAGCAAGGGTGATAAGGGCCATGGAAATGAGTTTCAGGAATCTCCTGGTTCTGGATGAAGGGTGTCAGTGATCACAGAATGAGGCCTTTTGGAAGTCCTCAGACTAATTCACCCCTTCCATGACACAAGAGGGAATGCCTTGGTCCTGACAGTTTCTTTTCTGTCTGTGAGCACATCTGTCATGAGCTTGAGTGGCAGATGCACAAACGCTCCCTGGGCTCTGAAGCCTCTCTGTCCCTCGCTTTCCTGTGCTGGGAAGAGCACCGTGCCTGGTGAGAGTGGGTTTGCTGAAGCTGTCAGGCATTTAGATGCTGTGGAAAGGGAGACTGTCAGCCCAAAGGAGCTAAAACAGAGGTGGGGACCTGGGGACAACTGCTGTGACAGGCTTTCCTGCTCCTCTTCCACATTTACTGGCCAAGGGCATTTGTGCTGCTCTGTCCCTCTTCCTGTACTCCTCTTGTATTCAGCAAGTATTCCTCTTGCTGAAAAGAGTCTTGGTCCCCTTCACCTATTCTTTTTCTTCCATCTGCAAGTAAGATCACAGGAACCCTGTCCATGTTGTGGCTGGAGAATCCTTGTGGGATTTATCCAACATTTCCATGAGTCTCCTACCCATAACAGGATCAGATCATTGACAGCTTTCAGAACAGGTCTGAAACTAGCCTAATCATTCCTTTTAGTGATCAGAGAAGCCAGAGCTGAGATCTTCCTTAAACTCTTGGAGTGGGATAATAAACTACTAGAATCACAGAACTGGGAATGTTTTCTGATGAACAGAGGCTGTTAAGGCATTATCTTGGGGCTCAGGAGATCTAAGATTTGTCTCAGCTCTCTACTATGCCAAGTTTTGTGTTGATCTAAAACAAATCTCTTACTCAATTTGTGCCTCAGTTCCCTGCCTGTGTAGTTGAAATAACGCTCTTGAAGTAAAGTTGATAGGAAAGATGTGTTGGGTGTCAAACTCTGCCGTACTGAAGGGCTGGGCCTGCTGTGGCTCCTGGAGTGGAATCCCCAGGTGGTCTCAGTGCCACAGTTCCCCCATGTGTGCAGGGAGAAAAATTACTTTTTTTCTCTCCCTGGACTCTGATGAATGGAAAGTGTATGTGTCACAGCTCTGCTATTTCGCACTGATCTCTCCACCCACATCCCAGACGGTTTCCGGGTTCCCAGCCCACCAAATCCCTCAGGCATCTCTTCAGGGGCCCTTTCCTCTTCCAGTTGAGTGCTGCCTTATCCCAGAGCTGGGTGGCGGGCTGCAGCAGACATCCCATTTGGGAGCAATCCAGAACTGCTGAAAGGCTGAGTGTGCTGACGAGTTGGTTTTTGTGCGTCCCTGCATTGCAAGGGTGCACAGCCCAGAGCTGACTTTGTTGTCTTGACTGTCTGTGAGCCAGATCCCCTGGAAGTTTGCTTTATCAGGAAATGTGTCATTGAATTGCACTTAGGGAGACAAGCACTTTTGAGGGTGATGTCCCCAGTTCTGCTCTAACAAGGAATCTGGACATGCAGGAAGCATGTTACACTTCATCTGCATCTGTAGGTTTCCTGCTTCAGGCCTGAATACCTGGCTCTGTCCATTTCATATTCTTGCCTGTGCTGGGAAATTTTTATCAGTACCATCACAGATTTGTATTTTCTCTGAGATTATACTTCACACGCCTTACACAGCTGCTCTGACCTGTTTAAAGGGGGTGGATGCGGATACAGATGTGGTGTGTGACTGTGTTTTGTACAGACCACTGGGCAGCCATCAGAGTAGTAACTTACAGTCCCTTTTGATCTGGGTTGGTTTTAAACCAGATGTCAAAGCACGTATGCTGTAAAGCAGAAATTGTTTCTCTAGTCTCTGCAGAGTTCATCTCCTGGGTCTTCTTGCAAGGAGGAAAGGATTTGTGTAGAACAGTTTTCTGCTAGCCCTTATGAAAAGTCTTGTGTAAAAAAGGTTAAAATTTATTTTGATATGTATTAGCTGGTCAAGCTAAACCCTGGAGAGTCTCTTAGATTCACATGAAAGGTACAACCTATGTTACCCATGCAAAGCATGTCTCTGTTGAACTAGATGCCACAACTGGTGACTTCATTTAAGACACAGATTTCACTTCAGTTTTAATGGTGTCAGGAATCTGCTGTCTTTCTTAGTGCTGATCTATCCTAACACCCTGAAAGTTAAATAAAATGCTTCTACGCATTGCTCTCTCAGCTACAGGTGGTGGTGATAACTTTTGCTTCTTTTTTCTGGGGAGTTTGGCAGTTAGTCTGGATTGTGGGGCTGAGATGTGCTTCTGTTACTAGCCAGCCCTATCAGCTTTCTCCCAAGCCCTGCTCATGACCGTGTAGGCTGATGTGCTGAGTTGATGAAGGTTTAGAGAAAATTTAAGGATTCTGTGTTGGAAAGTGCTATCGTGGAACATGAGCAAACACCCTGACAGCCATGATGGCATTTAATTCAGGTCTAGTGCCCTTAATCCTCTTGTAATGATCAGCAAAAGTTCAGACTTTATGCAAAGTGAAGGAGCATTAATTGCCCTTTTCAAGCAAAGGGGAAATCAAGTCACAGGAAAAGTTACATGAATAATTTTCAGGTGTTCATGAGCCTTTGGCAGAGCAGGGAGTGGTGCTTGAGCACCCACCTCTCAATCCTGTGCTCTTAACTTCTAGATCAAACGTTCCCAGACTTTTTCCAGTGGATGAGAGGCAGCTGAATAGAGAGTTGGCCTGATTGATGCCCTTTCTGTACATAATCACAGAATCTCCCTGTGGCAATTCCAGCAATTGCTTACGTGGGAGGTAATGGCAGGAAAATACTCTTGGTAGGATTTGTATGTGCTTTGTGTTTGCCTAAACCTGATCTCCTTGAAGTCCTGGAAGTTTGACTCAACACTTCAGTGCCAGCAGAATTGACCCTAGTGCTGGGCAGTTTTGCAGATTTGTGTCTCCTCAGTTGTTTTGAAAGCTGGTGGGGAGCTGAGGAAATGAGGAGGAGCCATCCAACAGAAGTCACCTTTCTGTCAGGTGATATTCTAGGGCAGGTATCAAACACCAGCAGCTGGGAACCTCTGCTTTTAACCCTTCGGCCTTTGGGCCTTTGTCCTCTCTTGTGTCCTTAAGCATCTTAGACTCTAAAATATGGAAATCTTTGGGTCTTCTGCTCACCAAAGGATGCAAGGCAGAGGGAGGTGCATGTTTTCCCCCAGGGACAGCACAGCCCATACAGTGTCAGGTGAGCAGCACAGCTTGGCAGCCTCCTGCCTCTGCCGTGGGCTGTGAGCAAGTCTAAGGTCTCACAGCTCACATGGGTTAAACCAGCTGGCCACAGTGTGAACAGCACAGACTCTGGTACAGGCTGGCTGCCCAGGGCACCATTCAGCTTCTCTGGAAGGTTTTGCTGCCAGAGCTGCTCAACCAGAAGTACTCAAGAAAACTGCAGTGTAGATACAACCTTGGTGACTTGCTGTGCCCTTTTCTGCCCTCTCCCTCTCACTGTCCTCTGTGCCTTATGCTCAGGTGGACAAAGAGATAGTGCATGCCTCTAAACAGTCTTTTGCTTAGTTTGGCCAAGACTGACATAGGTCATTTGTCCAGTTCAATATCCAGGGGCACATGGAAAAATTTGGGTGTCTGAAAGTCTGAGGGTGTTTGGCTCAGTGTCTTTGGACCAAAGCCACATCCTGACTGAACTGCTAAGTTCAAATGAGTTATGGAAGTGGAGAACGTGATCCAGGAATGCTGACCTGGGCGGTGATGACGAGATCCCAGTTCAGTACATCTCATATGGGCACTTCTTGAAACTTCAAGGTAGCGCAATGCTTCCTAAGCACTGTTTCTAATAGTGCAAAGAGAACAAGAGAAGACCGACAGTGGTAACTCCTAAGGCTTTTGGAGGATAACAGAATATCTTGCCCAGAAAGCACAAAAGGGGTCATGAAAATCTGCTTCCGAGTATCTCTGCTGGTTGGGCTGGGGAGGGAGGCAAGCTGGAGGGGCTTGACATACAGCAGGAAGGAGGCCTCGGCTCATCCGAGCATGCCAGGCAGGTAGCTGGTTGCCCTGTTTCTCCTTGGTGTCTGCTAGTCTCCGAGTCCTGGTTCACAGCTCCCTGCAAGCCAGGGATGGAGGAGATCCTATGAAAATGATGATATGTGACAATCAGTCACAGCAATTAGTGTTTTGGTTAACAGGCCTTTTTTGTTTTCTCTCACCCAGACAGAATGTCACAAATAAATCCTCGCCTGCATTTGCATATTAATTGGATCGGAGACGTCAAGCATCTTTCATTAAAGAAAATGATCTGCATATTTGGAGACATAAAATAGTTATTTTGATGGGTTTTTTTCATAAGATCAGGGGGTGGGGGAGGAAGGTGATGGGAGCAGTGGAAATTGAGGTAGAGTGAAGGCAGAGAAAGCAGCTTTTGTGGTTAACCCCTTGTGGCCCAGAAGTAGCTGGTGCCCAAAGCAAAAATAATAATAATAATAATAATAAATATTAAAAATAAATAAATGCTGGTTCTCAGAGCAGCTTGTAGAGCACTGCACCATTCTCTCCATAGCTTTGTTCTTGAGGCCACAGGGAGGCTAGGTAGCCACAAATGTACTTCCAGAACATCTTCCCCTGTCTGTTCTGTCCAGCCACGGAGCTGGGTTGTTACAGGGCCCTCCTTGTCTTCTCCCTTTCCTGATAGCACCTTGGCCATCCTGATGGTTGCTTTCTCTCAGGCTGTGCCAGTATCAGGCCTTTCAGATGGCAGGGCTGCAGGATCTGTGTGCAGTGGCTGGCCTGCATGCCTGAAGCAAGCAGTGACAATGGGAGAGAGTGACCATGTGCGTGGGGGAGCACCCTGGTCACAAGGGAAGGAGATTCTTATGCTCAGGTCCTGCTTCCATTACTCCCAGCTTAGGTGAGGGAGCTGCCAGAGGGCTGGGATATGTTCGTTCCACAGCTGTGACCTTCTCCTTCTCTCTTTCTACGGTCTCTTCTGATTTTAGGCAGGAATAAAATTTTCCCCAGTTCAAGTTAGTGGTGGTGTACAGGGTCAATAGGAGAGTCCCCTCTTTAACTCCTGGATTTCTACCCCTACACTAGCTTTTGATACTTTTGGCAGCAGCCTGGAGCAGGATGTAAGGAACTTGACCCTCTACTTTGGAAACTGACTGGGGAATTTCTGTAGGCAGCATGCAGTGGCTTGAGCTGGATTTCGGCTAGGACACTGAGATTAACACTGCAATGGTTCCAAGGGTACATTCACATGAATGTAAATGATCATGTTATGGCAGATCAGCAAGTTGCTGCTTGTTAGCTGTGCTGCTGTGGGACTCTGAGAACACTACTTGCCTGTTGCAAATTCCAGGTGAAGTATATTTGCTTGAAAATGATGCAGACATGGACTGAGGGACTGGCTTCTCTTTTGCAAGTTTCCAAGGCATTGGTGAGTGCCTTTGTCCACCTGCTCATGTAGAAGACACCTTCCCTTGAGCCCAGCCCTATCCTTTCCAGGCAGTCTGATGATGTGCACCAAGATCTCACCAACTCATTTCACTGAGGTGTCCCTAAAGACAAGTTGCTCCAAACCAGCAGGTGTGGCAGCAGCTTTGGTTTTGCTGGTTTCCAATCCCTTCATCTTCACAGCTGCCCTCAGGAGTCTCAGCTGAGCATTGCAGAGGAACACAATCTTGGGATTCCCTGCCCAGTGCAGAGGATGACAGGAGCTGTCAGCCTCATCGAGGCACAGCAGAAAGTGTCCTCTGGCCCCAGGACGCTTGGAGAGGAGCCCATGGAGAGCTCCCTGCCGTTCCTGGATGGTGGTTTGCGTGGCACAGCTCTAGCTCCTCACAGGAATGCTTCCTGGGACTGGGTCAGGGAAAAGGTGGAGAGAGCCGGGCACATCTGCAATCATGGCACATCACCTATGTCATGCTGTGCTTTATTCTACTTTTAAGAGCTCATCCAAGTCAGAAGGACCCCTGAGGACATCTGCTGGGGTCAGTTTTCAGGATTTTCCATTTTTGTGCTTTAGAAAACAGGGAATTTGCTTCAGAAAGCCCATCTGCCTTTTGGGCAGAGCATGATGCTCACCTTGGTACGGCCTGGCATGAGCAGATCCCTCTGAGGCCATGTTTTCCTGGGGGAGTTTCCTCATGTGCCAAACACAACTTGGGCTTGAAGCTGAGAGTAAGGACAAAGCAGAGACTCTGGTTAGACAAGTACTCCAGAGCTGTCAGTAATGGAGTGTGGGGGCTGCTGGGGTAGGTTTAAGGAAATCAGCTGGGAATAAATGAGAGATAATTTGCCTTATCAAAGTGCAAGGAGCAGATCTCTCTGGGTCTCTGAAATCGCTGCCAGAAGGTGGGGAAGGTAGTGCAACCCAGAGCATGTGAGTGCTGGTTTGGGGACCCAGCTTTTTTTCTTGGCTTTGCTATGACCCATTTAACCTTAAACAAGTCATCAAGAGATGAAATCACCTTTCTCAGCCTCGATTTCCCTTTGCCTGCCTCTGATATTTTAGCCCGACTGCCTCAGGCTGTCTCATCCTCAGAAATCACCTGGTGCACAGGGGGTCAGGCATAATGGAGCAGCCATAAAGGAGGGTGCAAGGTTGCCTTTCCTCTGTGCTTGGAATCTCTGCAGGAAAGGCTTTGACACATGATAAAATCTTCAGGGCACTCTTTAGTAGGAAGATTCGGCTCCTGGCTCCAGAGAGCTCTGCCCTAGATGAAGGGACTGTGTTTCACACCCCTATACTGCCTCATTTTGCAGAAAGGCCTGTAATTAGCCATGATTCCTCTCTTTACCCCACACATCAAGGCATGTTGCTGTGTTTTTTTCAGAATCCTGATCCTAGGAAGCCATCAATATCCTGGAAACTTTATCACACACACTCGAAATAACCCAGAAAGCTGCCAGCCCCATATTAGGGAATGAATCCCTGTCACAAAGTAAAGTGGATGCAAAATTTATTGACAGGCTACTGTGATTGCAGGCAATTTGTGACCCAACCCCTTTGTTTACCTCCACCCCTCCCCATGAACAGCAACCCAAAAACCCCTTTCAGTCCTCCAACCTTTATATTTAGCATGTCTGGGTCCCTTGTCTCAGTTCCCAACATTTGCAGCACGCTGAGGAGCCTTCCCAGGGGAACAAAATACAACTGCAGGCAAGGAGGTCGGCACAGTGTCCTCCCTGTCTGCCCCACATCCAGTCCTCTCCATCTCCTGTAGCTCAATACAAACGGGATAAAAAAACCCCAGAACAACAAAATCGTAACACCATCCAGCCTAAAAGTTCTTTTTCTGAGCCCAAATTGCGGCAGAGGTTTGCTGTCCTCATTGCTCCAGTGCAAGGCAGGATGAGTTGGTGGTTGGAGCAGGAGGTGTATGGGAATGAGCTCCTCGTTGGCTCTGCTAAGGACAGAACATGTTAATCTTTAATGACTAAGTTTCCCCATTTGTAAATCTCTGCCATCACTGCAGCCCCTAAAGGCCTTTCATGTCTGCTGGTGAATTTCCTGGAGAGGTTCACGGAGCATCTGTAGTTTCTGTTGGGAGTGTAAAATTCTACTTGAAGCAGGGATTTGGGATACTTGCTTGTGACTTTTAACAAAAGGATTTGTTTATGAATTTTGTTCTGCTCTGCCTTATGAGGAAGGATAGGCACTCAGGAATATCATCCGTGAGGTAGCATGGGCTTAGGCGTGAGTTGCTGTAGAGATGTGAAATGTCACTGTACTATATATGTATTAGGATCTAGAGAAAAGAGGGGAAGTGTAGGATGTGCGTTAGCAGTTGAACTGCACACGGAAATTTTTCCCTTGCAGTTCTCATGGGAGGCAGGTATCTCTCAGGCTTGTGCTGTACCAAAACACAGAAAGGTTCAGTGTCAGACTATGGCCACCAAGGAATCAGAGGCTCATCTGTGAGGACAGGACTGGTTGGGGGAGAACCTCATCTCTTGAAGCAGGAGTTTATAGTAGAAGAGGGTTTGGTGGTTTGTGGCACATTCAGCTCAGTGGACGGGAACTAGATTGTCTCTTTGGCACCTGCTGTCCTTTAGCAGTCGAACGGCACCATCAGTCATATCCAGACACCATCAGGAAATTATTCCAAATCAATTATAATTGCTCTTCACCTACTTCCTGTATAAATCACTGATGTTTCACTGCAGATGCCAGTGAAACAGAGGAGCAGGAGTCTCTTCCCTCGACTTTCTGCCTGTGTCTCAGGCCCACCCACTGAGTTTCTTGGGATGGCCCTGCCATTCTGAGAAACAGCCAGTGATTGGGATTTAAAAGCACTGGAACGTTTTATTGCCTCTGGAACCTAGGGACGGATAGGAGGAGCATGCTGTGTGCTCTTCACGTCTCTGTGATCCATGGGCAGGTGGGGAGAAGGGCTTCGAGACAGAGCCCACACTTCCAGCATTCAACTGATGGCAGAGGTTTTATGCAGAGGCAATGGAAGCAGAGATCTCATTAATGCTGGATTATGTCCTAAAACAGCCTTTCCCAATGGGATCCTGGGTGGAGTTTACCAGACAGGTGTTCTCACTTCCTTATTCATTCTTTTTCTCCTTCCTCTCCTTTTTTCTTCTCCTTCATCTCTTCCAGGCTTGTTTGTGTGTTTATCGAGGAGAGGAACTTGGTTTTCAGGGCTGGATTTGAAGCCGAGTAAAAGACCTGCTAAGGCAGGCGGCATCTAATGCTGTTTGATTTTTATGGTATCAAAACATTATGAGCTCTTCTTTTGAAACCTCAGCAGTGTGTAAGATGGAATGAAACACCTTTGGGGAAGGTCAGAGACTGAAATACCGTTTTGGAGAAGGGAAGAAAGCCAGGCTGGAAAGGCGAGATGCACGCAGACCGTGGAGAGGGACGAAGAGCGGGGTGAGGGTGGTGAGGAGGGATGCCAGGAGGCCAAGGCTGGGCACAGGGCGGGATTGCGTGCGGCCGTGGAGCGGTGCCAGCGCGGATCCTGTTTGTCCGGAGCGGTGAGGAGGCAGGAGGCACACGGCCGTGGGCGTGCGGGGAGCCCGCTCAGGCGGGAGGGAGCGCGCCGGGGCGGGCGGCTGCAGCAACTTCCAGGAGGATGATTATTTTATGGAGTCCTCAGAAGTCCAAAGTTATGTGTGTTTGTTAAGCGCCGTAACGCTGAGTTTATTTAATGTGGTTTTAACTGCTGCATGCTTTTATAAATCAAAATAATTAAAAATAATAAATTTGAAGGTTAAACAACAGCCTGTGCTGTGGCAGAGGAGAGAGAATGTCTCTGGGCTGTGTTTGTGGGGAGGGAAACAGGGGTTCCCAACGGCTGCCTGCACCGCTGTCACATCACCTGGGGGCTGCGGGCAGGTTTCAGGCTGGTGCAGCAGGGAAAACACAGTGCCAAAGTCCAGGCTGTGGCACAGCCATATCCCTTCACACCCTGTCAAGGCCATCATGAGGGAAAGCACATCCAAGCAGCAATGGCAGGCCCGGCTGTGTCCTCATGACAGCCAAAGATCGCTGGTTCTTCTCCTCTTCTTGTAGTTTTAAAGCACCTACAGACACTTGGGTTTGCTGTACTCCTCATAGGATTTTCCGGCTATCGATATTCTTGTTGTTGCAGGGCATTTCTATTGATGCCACATCTCAGCCTGCATTATTTAAACAGAGCTATTGAATCTGTCGCAGTATTCAGGACAGCCTGACAGAACCCAGCCTCCCTCTTTAAAGGTTAAAGAGGCCAAGTCCCCTCACAACATGGGCTCGAGGCTTGGGAAACACAGGGCTCCAAACACCTACCTCCCTCGACACACACTCCCTTTCATTTTAGCTCAGAAAGGTTACCCTGAGGCGCCAGGGACTGGGAAGTGGAGGGTGCTGGAGAGTGTGTGTGTCTCTTTAAATGCTCTTTGTGTCAGCGTGATAAGGAATTTGATGGCTTTATCAGAAATACCAAAGCTTTATTTAGCAGGGTGAGGCGAGCGCCACTCGGCTCCTCACAATCTGCTGATAAATTGGGGGAAAAAAAAAAAAGAAAGAAAGAAAGAGGCAGTGGGGAGAGGAAAGTCTAAACTTTCCTTTATTGCATTTGGGCATGACCCAGCTTTCGGGGAACATGGAGCTGGACACATTCCATGCTCGACCACAGCCACTCTGGATGGTGAGGCCAGGTGTATCTTAGTGTCCTTGCTTGAGACAAGAGCATTTGTAAAGCACAGAAGCAGCTTGGGTTTATTCCATTTTCTCTTCTGGTGTCCCCACTGTTCACCTGGTTGTATCTCTTGCATTATCCCTTCTCTTCTTATGTCCCCAGTTTGCTGGATAAGTTTTCTTCTCTTTTACCTCCACCCATGGTACTCAAGCATTTTTGGGCAATATCCGGGCTATACTACAGGCCTTTGGATATAAAGGCCTCACTATTCTTTCCCCATTCCTCAGACAGTGGATTTCAACAAGAGGTTTGAGTTTGGCTGTTTCCTGAGTCTTGTCTCCCTTACCTGGAGTTTTCCCTGCCAGGTTATGTGAGTGGGAGGCACAGCAGTGAGGTGAGAAAGGAGAGATGTCTCATGGGGTCATTAGGCATGGTATGGAGGTGAATTCTGCAAAGTATTCCTTCTGGACCATAGAACTGGCAGGGAGCTCACAGCTGGAATGGGAAACTCCCCCCGATCAGGTTTTGTCCCAGCCTGCATTACTAATCCAGCTGCAAGAGGACAGGCTGATATTTGAGGGGCATATCCACCCTTGGATCTTTGCAGTCCTGCCAGTACCCCACTGGGCTGTGAGAGGCTGTTTGTCAGTGCTCACTCACATTCTCGTACTGATGGGAATTAGAGGGGGACTAGACCTGGTTGTGAGCTGGTTTGGGTGTGATGCTGCTCTCCCACAGCAGAGATACAGGATCTGATTTATCTCTTGCAGACCCCCTGTATCATGGGGACCTCCTGCAGTGTGGGCAAAGCCGAGTCACAGAAATCTTCCCTCAATGCACTGCTGATGGGTTTGGGGAAGGCAGTGCTGAGTGAGGAGCCTGGGATCACAACCCCATCCTGCCTGCACTGTGTAATGCTATCACTGCTTTCCTTCCAAATAGGCCAAACATCAGTTTGGTACTTAAATCACAGAACTGGGAGTCAAATCTCCTGGTCCCCAGCCACAGCTCTTACAAGGAAATCTGCTGCCTCCTCTTTGCCTCTGTGGAAGCAGTCCATGCACATGAGCAGAGCAGCACCTGGGTTTGCAGCAGAGCAAGGAGTGTACAGGGTTTTCCAAAGGATGCTCATTGCCATGGCTCCATCAAGGTTGGAGGAGTTGTGCTGCCTTACTGAAACAAACCTGGCCCCATGGTTGTGCAGCTATCTGAGATCTGGGTTGGGAGGTGCTCAAGACAGACCCAGATTTCTGCTGATCTGCATTTATCATTAACATATGACATCTATTATATATCATTGCCATGTTTTGTTGTTCATCGCGTGCCTGCATGCAGGCCACACACATTGTGACAGCTTTCATCCCTTCTTGATCTCATGCCTCCACACCTTTTCTTTCCATCTTTGTGTTCATTCTTACTCCTCCTGTTTCCTTTCTCTCTTTCGTTTGATTTTTCCTTTCTCCTCGGCTTGCACGCATGCACACAGACAAACACATCCACACACAAAGCCCTTTCACAGTTGGATCATCTGTTCTTGGCTCTCGCCCACATCTCTTTTTGATGTGGTTTCTGGGGGGTTTGGGCCAAGTCCCCCACTTCTCTCTCTGACATCAGGAAGCCTGCTGCAGCCTCTGATTCCAGCCAGATCTGGTTAACTCTCTTAGGAAACGTTGCCACCTACCAGAGTATGACTAGTGCTCTAAGCCTGGCCGGAAAGGAGAAAGAGGGCTTGATCTGTGCTGAGTTACAGCCTGATGTTCTGGACAGTTACTCATGATTTACACTGATTTGCATGAGCACAGAACAAGGTTCTGAGCTCATGCAGCATGGAGCGTCTGGAGGCACTGAGTGTGGACCTGCTCCATTAGAAGATGTCTCCCTTATTTGGGTTGTGTGGTTGCTTTCCCTCTGCAAAGCTGGCTGCATAGGAGCAGGCCCTATGCAGTTGGAGCAGTTGAGCTCCAGGCAGGGCTCTGCCTCTCAGCTCCCCTTTTGGGGCTTCTTGGAAGGATTTAAACCACATTTTCTCTTGGCCTCAACCTGGAACACCTTGTGGCTTTTTTGAAGCCCTGTCTGGTGCAATGCTGTCCCTCTAGCAGGGAGGACAATCTCTTCACTTGAGCACCATGTCAGAGAGAACCGTCCATGGTCCTCGGGAAATGCAGCTGTCAGTCCCACAGACAATTCCTCCTCCGGCAGGCAGCATAAAGGTTGTGAGAGGGTGAGCAGACAGGTTTAAAAAGGATTAGCAGCAACTGGGTCTAAACGACCCCTCTCTTCTCCGGAAGGCTTCAAAGATCCACGGTCCCTTTTGGGAAGGCAGGCTTTCCCGAGTGCTCCCCGTGTGATGTCTCTGTGCGGCCGCGGAGTGGCTGCATCGCAGCTGGCTGAGCTCCGAAGTGCGGTGGAGGCCCCTGGGGGCTGCTGAGAACAGTTGAGCTTTGAGCACAGAGCGGGTGGATGGGACAAAGGGACACAGGCAGGGACACAGCCCGCTCCTCCCAGCACCCTTATCGTAAACTCCTGCCCAAGCTGCCCTCGTGGCTTGTCTCGAATCCTGTTAAGTCGGCAGCAAAACTTTCACCAGCCTTGGTAAAGAGCAAACATTTTCAGTGAAGTCAGTTCCAGGGGCAGGGATGGGGTTAGGAGGGAAATACCTGAGCGACAGTTTGCTTTAATAGAATGGGGAAGGAGGTGAGGGTAGATTGCTTTGGGCATGGGTAATGGGGCATGGAGACCTCACTGACTCAGCCAGCACTGTGAACTCTGTCCTGGCCACTCAAGCTGTGGCTGCTTGTCCTCTTGTCTGAAGTGAGTCCATCATCTCAGCCTGCAACCTAGCAGGCTGATGTCCCCTGCCACAATGCATCTTTCCGTGTGGCACTAACTGGCCACGCCAGCCAGGAGCTGGGGCCAGAGGGGCTGTGGAGCCTGGACCCGTTGGCTTTTCTTGAAGCTCAGTGATGAGATGGGGACAGTTTGCCCCATGGCTGCCCACACAGCCCACACACAAACTTTGCATTTCCTGATGATCCTGGGCTAAATTTGTTCCTTTCTAAAAGGAAAATTTTTATAGAATGGGCTAAAAGGCCTCAGGCTGCCCCAGTGTGGGCCTGGGGTTCTGGGATAGCACAGCTCCTCCCTGAAGCTGGCTAATAGAAATCAGTCCTGATTAGGATTAGTCCAGCCAGCACTGAGCTGGCAGGCTGATAATCTAATAAAAATTCCCAGGATTGGTTTACTCTGGGGAGGATTTGTGCTGGACACGGGAGGAGCAGGATTAGCCCAGCTGTGTTAGGGAAGGGAGGGCAGCCCAGGGTGGGCCGGGAGGCTGCTGAGAGGGTAGGGGGAGCAAGATGGACAGCAAGAGTAAGTGGAAGTGACAGGGTCAGACCGGGCCTTTGTCCTACAGCCTGATTAGAGAGTCTGCCCCCAGTTTCTTACACTTTGGGATGTTGTCGGACAAACTGGAGCTTAAATCTGTCAGAGCGCAGTAGAGATTGGAGTTGACATCCCAGGAACATATTCCTTGCTGTGCAGAAATCCAGCCCTGCTGGGAAAATGTGAAATGCCCACCCCAACCCCCTCTGAGCTGGAGGAGATGAGCTCAACTTCTTCCTTTAGCTGTGTTGGGTGGTTGAGGCTGAGAGCAGAGAGGCGTGTCCAGAAGCCAGGATCTGCCATGAGTGATCTGTGTTGGGTTCCATACTGGTGTCTCCAGCTTCAGTCCCTGATGGAGAGGAAGTCCTGAAAGCGAGGTTGATCTCTAGCTGAAATCACCAGGCTTTGTTGCATGCAGTGGCAAAGGCACCCACCGTATGTGAGTGAGAACTCGGCAGGAAACCTTTGTTCCTCCACAGAATCTTAGGGTGGGCACTAAAGCTCCTTGGTGTGCAGGGAGGTGGTCTGAAGCTGCAGCCAGTGACTCTTCAGACTGGGGCTGCCAAGGACTTCTTGGGTTGCTGTTGCTGAGGAAGACCCTTAACAGGGGAGGCAGAGCAGGAAGGTGATTTTTGGGCAGTGGTAGCCAGGCCCCAGCTGTGCAGGCAGTGAGGAACAAGCTTTGCAGTGTTGCTGGTGTTTTGGCAGCCCTGTGAGGGCTCCATGCCCCATGCTGGATTGCCTGGGGAGCTGCTGGTGTGTCTGGTGCAGCACAAAGGCATGGGGAGCTCCCTCAGCCCCTCTGGCTGCTCTGATGTGAGCAGAGGGCACCTAGGCAGCCTTTTTGCTGCAGGAATTCTCAGCCTGTAGTGCCTGGAATGACACTGAAAAACAGAAGTATACCAGAAATGTGTGTGCCCATTTCCCTCGTTTTAAATCAAGAGTGTATATGGGAAAAGAACAAACTCTCAAAGTTTTCACCTTGATGTTGCACAAGATGATCTGTGGATTATTTCAGATATAATCTTGCAGAACCTAAAGGCTGAAAGCCTGCTCTGGCTGCCTCAGCCTTTTAATGCTCCCTAGGTAAGTAGCCTAGAAAGTAGCCCCACAATCTTCCGAATTCTTCCTTTAACTCTCCCTGTTACTCCGTTCTCCTCACCTTCAACTCATCTAGACTGATTCTTCTGCTCCTTGCCTGGGAATTCCATCACAAAATCGCAGACTCTCTAAATGTGTCTTATCACTGCGGGTACACTGCAGAGAGAGACCCTTTGGAGCATGGAGGGGGGAGTCCTGCCAGGAGCAGAACCAGAACAGCCACTTCAGATGTTCCTGGATACAAGGCAGGAGTTGTATAGGATGCAAAACCCCTCACTGAGCCAGAACTTCACAAAGAAATTCCCTTGGACCTACGGAGGGTGCAGATGTTGTCAGAGGGTTTTTGTCCTTTCAGCTATCTGCTGCTCCTGTGGATGGGCTGGAGCATTTCTCAGCTGAGTGAATCTGTCTGTGGACCAGCATCCTAAAAACTCTGGGTTCAGGTTGTTGTTTTGGACACCCTCCCCTTCAGCTACCAACCTTGTCCCCCACAAAAGGTAAAAAAAAAAAAAAGAAAAAGCCCCTAAGATGAAACCAGGATAACTAAATAACAGGAGCTGTGTCCTCTCCAGGCTCGGGTAGCTGCATATATGATTGTCATCTTGATGAAATCCCCCTGGATGTAATGAGCTGATTTTCTGCTGTTAATATTGCATCTGCTGATGAAGGATTCGTTAGGATAATGGAACGAAGCTAAAATATAAATGACTCGCTGTCAAGAAGCAGCTTTTGCTAGTGTTCTCCTGACAGTTCCTCGGCCATGGCTAGGGAGTTTTGTGTGCTCTGCACATGTTTGCAAGGTGTGTGTGATTACTGGGTCCTGCATGTACAGGGACACATGGATGTCAGGGTATGTTCCCTAGGAGCCCACTGCCTGGGTGCCCAGAGCCCTCTGGAACACCATGGGCACTGGCAGGGTTCTCTGTGCCAGAGGGGACCAAATGTTGCTGCCTCAGAGAGCAGCAGCCAGGGAAAGTTGCTCCGTTGCTGGGCTGATGCTGCCAGAAGAGGTGCTGGAAAAGCATCTGTGCCTTCACTCCAGGTCATTTTCGGATCCAGCATGTTCCTTTTCTCTTCCAGTTGAATTGCAAAAGCTGCTGTGTTTTCTTTCTGAACAAGAGAAATCAGTTTAAGCACATTATAAAGTGAAACAGATATTTGCTCACAAACTTTGGCAAATGCAGAGCATTATTTTCATTGGAAAATGAAAAAAAGATCTTGATAAAAGTGGTTGTCATACTGCTGAGCAGTAATCCAACATCTGGACAGAAAATGTCACAGTTCCACTATTGGTTTGGAGACATGGGGTCGGTTTTCCTTGCAAAAAGTAGAAAAGAAACAGCTCTGTCAGTGAGGGGATTTTAATTTCAGTGCAGTTTTGCACACATGACCCCAGCACTAGTTTATCACCCCATCTCAGGGCTATCCACACATCTGAGCAGGTGTCAAATCATTGTTATCAGACCTGGAGGGGGGAAAACTTCTACAAAATACCTTTAAAGAATACCTTTTCAAGTATCTTTAGTATTTTTTGCTTTTTGTAAATTTCGTAAAAACATTAATCAAAAAAATGAAATTGCCAACCCTTTCTTTTACCCTGTGTCTGAAGGCATTTGGCGTTTTCCCTTCAAGTCCATAGACACATGTCTAGTTCCTGGGCCCATGAGAATCTCAGCTTTCACAGGTTTTTAGGGGGATTTTTTTTTTTTTAGTTTTTAATCACATTTCTCTCTCTTCTTATTACCAAGGGAAAAAAAAATGAATGCAAACATGAACCATAATGGCTCAAAAATGAAATTAAAAGACCTTGTTTTCCATTATTATTTTTCAAATCCCACTTTTCAGTCAGTAATTTCAGGGATCAGAGCAGTAATTTTAGGGGTTTTTTTCATAGCAATTTTTCTGGAAGTGTTAGGTGGTGGTGTCCAGTCCCTCTAACCGGCACATCTTTGTGATGTGAATGTTTGAACAAATCCTGGCCTGGCACTGTTTTTGGGGAGTTCCTCTAACTGTTCACACTCCTCTAGTAAGGGACATCGGTGGTTTAATTGAATCATTCTTTACAAAAGATTGTGAATATCAATTATGGAGGAGGGTGGAAACACATGAATATGATGCTGGAAATTTTGCATTGAAATGTACTTGATGGAAAACAGCCTTCTGACCAAGTGAAATTCGCAATGTGTGGGGATGAACATATATGTAGTGCTTTGTCAGCTTTTTTGTGAAAACACTTATTTGCTTTTCTTCATGATAAAGACTACATGAAAGAAAAACTTCAACTAAAAACTTATTTTACCCAAGGTGTTTGTCAGAAAAAAGAAAAACCTTTTCTGTCCAGCATTCTATCAGAATTCGACTTGTGCAAATATAAGGAAATGAGTGAGATGTAGTGGCCTCCCTGGATACCAAATGCAAGGGACAAGGAAACCCAGACATCTTCCTGTCCCTGTCCCACTGAATTCCTAGAGACAACTCTGCCAGGACTGATATACCAGAAGAGGCAGAACAGGGACATTTTCTAGGGGATGACAGTTACTCCCAATGGGAAAGTGGTACGGAAAAAGCAGAAAACCTTTTGTGCTTCTGCACTTTATATTGAACAAGCTTTAAAGTCCCGAACTCGCAGAGGAAGAAGCTGGTGAACAGTTTGCAGTTTCTTTGCTACCTCTTGGCGAGAGTAACACAGCCAGTCCCAGGAAACTGCAAGCTGTGAGCTGGGCTCCAAAAATGTGAGATCGTCCTGGAGGTTTGGAGATGGAGTAGGGAAATGCCGAAGGATATGACATTCTTGGACTTGCATTCTGAGACCTTCAGCCTCTCTGGGCTTTTTCTCTGCAGAATTAGCCTTGGCGAGGCGGAGAAGGTGGGCAGGGAGGTCTGACCAGAATCCGCCCCTCTTGGCATCTCTGAGGCTTTTTATACCAGTTGCTTAAGGGCAGAGAGCCAGATCCTGAGCCAGCACTGGTGTCAGCAGGGCCTTCGTGATTCACACACACTCAGGCTCTCCTCCCAGTGTCAGGGAAACTCTTTTGAGGAATTTGATTGCAAATTCAAGCATGGCTTGGCTGGGACAGAGTGTCTGTGTTATGGGAGGGACTTCTTGGCTCTGGGGCTTGTTGTCGTTTGGCAGGCTCAGCCTATAGCAGCCAGCCTGGGGGGATAGCACAGGCTTCTCGGATGCTCACTTCGGCTTTTCCTCCATCCCCACTCTCCTCCAGGAACGTCCAGCGCCTCGCCGGCCCGTCACCTCTTCCCACGTACCAGGTCTCTTGGGCCATCCCTTGGAGCGTTTCTCTGTGCCACACTTACTTTCTTTCTAGGGTCCCCTGCTTCATCATTATCTTAATCAGTGTTGTGTTAAGTTTCATGCTTCCTTTGACCTTTATTTTCGGCCTGGTTATGCTGTTTATATGCCTCTGACACTTGTCCCCTGGTGCTATTGCCAGGGAAACTCTCAGCACCGAGGCCTTTCCCTTTCCCCCCACCCCCTTGTCGCTTTCTATTTAAATTTTTTTCTTTTTTTTTTTCTTTTTTTTTTTTTTTTTTTTTTTTAAACATGGTTTTCCTAAAAAGTTTTTTAATCAATCAAATTTGAGGCAGAAAATAGGCTTGGTCACGCCTGGTCCTTGGGTCGTGTGACACTCACTCAGGGTCCTGACAGCTCCTCAAAGGGGGCACCCGGGCCGAGGAGGGGGGCCAGCAGCGCGTTTCCCCAGGAAAGAGCCCGTTTCCATGGCACTGCCCCCACCTCCCCGCCATCCGCCGGCCCGCCGCGGGCCCGGGGCTCTTCAAAAGCGGCCTTGGGAAGCGTGCGTGTGTGCGGGGCCGGGAACAAAACGGCGGCGCGGCGGCGGCGGGGGCAGCGCCCACAGCTGCCGGGCCTCTCCGCCTCCGCCGCTTGTGGGCAGCCAGCGGGGGCGACTGCCGCGGAGCCGGGGCCCCAGACAAATCTGCATAATCGGGCCTTTTCATAAACGCCTCATTTTTCATCCCCGTCTGAGGCGTTTGCTCAGAGAGAGCCGGTAGCCCTGGCGTGGAGAGACAGCGCCCGGCGCTTCGCAGGCCCGAGCACAGCCCTGGCTCTGGCCTCCGCGTTCGCTCTGGGCTCCTACACCCTCGTCCTCCCCTGTCCTGTCCCTGCAGGCACACAGGTGCCCACTCCTCGTCCTCCCCTGCCTGTCCCTGCAGGCACCCATGTGCCCACTCCTCGTCCTCCCCTGGCCTGTCCCTGCAGGCACACAGGTGCCCACTCCTCGTCCTCCCCTGGCCTGTCCCTGCAGGCACACAGGTGCCCACTCCTCGTCCTCCCCTGCCCTGTCCCTGCAGGCACACAGGTGCCCACTCCTCCATCAAACACAGCTGGCTGTGGCAGGGCCCTGCGGGGCTGGGATGGAGGGACTGTGGAGCCGGCTTCGTGGCTGTGTAGTGCTGGCTGCCACCTTGGCTCAGCATGTGCCACAGCTCCTGGGCACTGTCCGTTTTCCCTTGGGTCCTCCCTGATCCCCTCACCTTTGCCTCTCCCCACTCTGCCCCATGAAACCGCTTGTTCTTCTGCCGACTGCATCCAAGGCTCTTGCAGCTGGGATTTGAAAACCCTTTTCTTCCCCTGCGACTCCTTTCTCAAGCTTTCTTCTCTCACTCTTCTCCCTACTGTCCTTCTTTCCCCACACCCTTTCCAGTTCTTCATTTGTGCAGGGTCTTTTTCTTTCTCTCTTTTTTATAATTAATGATTAGCTTTAATTGGTTTGCTTAGGCAGCCTGACAGCAAATTAGCAGGAGCCAGCCCAGGGCTGCTGAATGCCAAGTTTGGGGACTGCTGTGCTTTACAGATGCCGTGGCGGGAGATGAACTCCTTGGGATCTCCCCTTCACACTCCCCTGTAGCTCTGCTGGGCCGTGCTGTGAGCTGGGGGTCTGGGACCTTCCCGGGTCCTCAATGCCATCTGTCCTGGGAAGCTGGGACTGGCAGTGTGTGCTGTCCCTGGTCCTCTGTCCCTTGCCTGGCTCCAGCACTCCCAAGGTGTCCAGTGGGCAGTGAGCTGCACAGTTACCTCTGGAATGGTCTGTGTCCCTTTCCTACTGTCCAGTGCTGGTTTTTCTCGTCCTTTTTGCATGATCCCCTTTATTGAGCTGGGCTCTGCTCAGCAGGTTTGAGCAGAGGGGACAGGGCGAGAGGAAGGGCAGGATCTCCCAGGGAGCACTGTACCGAGGGGACTCTCCAGCGCAGTGAAGCAGGCGGCTCTACCCAGTGCTAAAGGCAGGTAATGGGGACAGGGTGGGCGGAGAAGGGGGGCTTTGCTCTTTTCCTCCTTTGCAGTGGATTTTCCTTTGCTTTGCTTTTCTTGTCTTTGCCTTTTTTATAGCTCCCATTTTTCTTTTTTATGAGAGAGAAACTGCAGGGTTCTCCCAGGGCTGGGAAGAGCGCTTGGTCCCAGGCTGCTCCCAGCCAGATGGAGGGGAAAAGAAGGGGGGCAGTGGGCCCATAATCCTGGGAGGAGAGTTTTCCTGGTTAAAGAGGATTGGGGATAGAGTCTAGGACATTTCAGCATGTTGTTTTAGGAAGAAGGGGCAGACCGTGACCTATTTGGGAGGCTTGTGAATTTTCAGCACAAAACTTTGCTGGGAGCACTGGCAGCTGTGTAGCCTTACAACTGGGGATGGAGCTGGTTTGTGCTGCACTGCTGGTGTTGCCTTGTAATAGCAGCCAAAAAGGGGAGAAAAGGGAAATAACAAATTTCCCTCTCCTTCAGCCCAGGCCTTTTCAGCTGAACGGTCCAAGATTGGCAGGAAATGACAGCTGAGTGAGACTGCTCAACTGGATCTATAGAGCAGCCAAAATATTCCAATCTCTCTGCAAAACCAGGAAGGTTTGTTGGGCTGGTGACAGCAGGGTATGTTTCTTGTCCCCAGGAATCCTGGACTCTCTCAGTTGTTCTTCCTTCAGGTGTTAAATGGGTGATTTGCCCATACTGGACACCAGTTCAACCCTCCAACTGAGTGTTAATATCTACATATGCCTTTTTATGGGATCCAGAGCACATATAGAAGTGAAATCAGAGAGATGTGGTGTCTTCCTGGGATTTCTGTCATGGAAGAACAGCCTTTTTGTCAGTCACAGAGGTCCCTGTTGCATTCCAGATTCATGAAAGATGGAAGCCAGCACAAACACGTCTGCTCTTAGATCTGCGTGTTGTTCAGCTGTGAGTGTACTGGCAAACACCATGCTGTGCTACCTTGCTGCAGCCTGGCCTCTTTCCCAAAGACTGGTACGATTATAGCTCACTCAGGTGACAACACTGATAATGCATGTAGTGACTCGAGCCGGCAGGGCTCCTGTGCAGCTCAGAGGCCTCAGTCACAGGGCTCCTGCCCCTGCCCTGCCCAGGACATATGGCTGTACACTCCCTCACAGCTCTCATGTCCCTCCCCAGTCCTGACGACACTCTCAGAGTCCCTCACATTGCTTTGTCCAAGTGTTTTGGACCTTAGTTGAGCTTTGGGCCTCTGCAGAGTAAGGCCAGGGGATGAGTCTTCCTGTCCTGAGGGAAGAAGGATGAGGAGAAGTGTGGTAAAAATATTTGCTAGAAAAGTCATTGAGACCTCGCAGCCCGTTTCACTTTTAGGTGGTCAAGGTATATTCCCACAGCGGATGTCTCTGCAGTACCAGAAGATATATTTGATTTGTGGCAAAACTTCTGTATTCTGTCCTTGCACTTGGATAGTCTTCTTTTTCTTTTTCACACCCCACCCCTTCTTAGGTGGTGTTTTAAGATGCTTTTCACTTTGCTGTTTGTGTCTCACTGCCCTTCAGTGAACCAGAAGGGGCTCAGGGAGGTGGCCACACGCTGAACACCCTTGTGTGACAAAAGGGCTGGGACAGATCCAGCTGGTCATGACCTAGGCTGTGTCATCTGTTGGTCAGTCCTGTGCTGACCTGTGTGTAGGACTAAATCTGCTCAGGTGTTTTTTGCCAGGTGATGCTTGGTCCAGGACGGGCAGGGACTGTACACCCAAACCCTGTAGCCATAGCTACAAGTGAGGCACTCCTGGTACTCATCAGAGCTTGGGGATGGGCACTGCTGGGGTGGCTGGATTCCCCCTTGTAGGGCTGAGTGCCGAGGGCTCGGCATCTGCTTGCTTTGCAGTCTGTCAGATTTATTGCTGTTACTATACTGATCAGGACCTTTTCAAAACTTGGTAGTGCCACTGGAGTGTCAGACACTGCACAAAGTTGAAGGAAGGCATGGCTGCCTCTCCAGGAGAGTGGACATCCCTCTCCCTACCGTCAGAGCTGTCTCTTCCCTTCTGATTTTAGCAGTGTGGGTGCCAGGAATCACCCCCTCCCTTTGCAGTTTAGGGGTGCCGTGATAAATCATGTAGTTCTTGAAAATTGAAAAGCAGCTGAGGGGCACCAGCTATTTCACTATAGAGCTGCAGGGGGAAAACTGAGGCATGGAGTTGAAGGTGCCTGAAGATGTCCTCAAAGCTCATGAAGTGACCACTGAGGGATTTTCCCACCTGGGCTCCAAGGTTCTCAACACAACCCATCATTGCAAAGGAAACAAGGGGAGCACTTGATGCCTCCTGTCCTGCCCTGCCGTGCCTTTGGCTTGTCTCGCTGCCCTTCCTTTCCTCTTTTGCTCTGGCATTCGCTGCTCCCTGCACATGCCCTGACTGCTGCCTGGACAGCCTGAGCTGGCTCCTTTAAGGCAGGCACGCCGGGGGACTGCACGCAGTGCCAGCCTTCGCTGTGAGTGCCTCTCGCGCTTCCCCCTTGGAAAGTTTCCTGCCCAATTGTTATGTGCGATCCGATCTGAAAGTTGCTCTCTAAGCTTCTTGTCACATTTTGACTTAATGAAGTGCAACTGGAGTGGGAATTGGGGTTCATCACGCCAGTCTCACTGCGCTCCCTTGTTGTCAGAAAACAGGGGCGGTTGGGGACCGTAATGCAACGCTGCAAGTCGTTATCATTCCGGTCAGTCTGTTTAACACAAAATTAAACAAAGAACTAATTAGTGCCTCATGAATTAATAAATGCGCAGTTGCCGGGTAGGAAGGGGAGGAAGGAAAAAAGGTTGTTGAAGGAAAGATACTGAAAAAGTCGAATTAGGATGTTGTGTCAAGGGGAAAAAAAAACTGAGTCCACTTTGGCGAAGTTTGGATCCATTGGTTTCCTTGGAATAAGCTCCCCTCCTCCTCCTGCATCCTGCATGTCTGCTCTGGAGCAGTGATGAACAGCAGGCACAGGGAACAGGCAGTCTTTCAGTGCTTCTTCAGGGGGGCTTATGAGAAAGATGGGAATAAACTTTTTAGCAAGGGCTGTAGTGATTGGACACAACAGGGGTGATGGTTTTAAACTAAAAGAGTCACAATTTAACCTAGATATAAAGAAGAAAATTGTTATGGTGAGAGTAGTGAGACCCTGGCACAGGTTGCTCAGAGAAGCTGTGGCTGCATCATCCCTGGAAGTGTTCAAGGCCAGGCTGGACGGAGCTTGGAGCAACCTGGTCTAGTGTAAGGTTTCCCTGTCTATGGCAGGGGAGCTGGCCTGTATGACCTTTAAAGGTCTCTTCCAGCCCAAACCATTATAGGACTTCATGATTTTCCAGTGATGTTCTCTAGAAGCTGGATCTGGGGTCCAGTAGCCAAATGCAAATACTTACCCAAAGCAGATGTGGGAGCTAAAAGGGGTGGGGTAGAAGCTCATCACTGGAAAGGAGGAAGACTTCAAAGACCTTCATGGTGAGCAAGTCTCCTCTCTTTGTCTGAAGGCTTTTTTTCCTGGGGAAGCCACAACTGGCACAGTAACAGTGTGTAATCTCAGATTAACCGTGTCCCAGCAGCCCTCCCCCTGCTCCCTGGCTCTCTGGCCCCCTCCCCACCCCGAGCAGCGCCGTGCCTGCAGTGGGGCTGGGCAGGAGGGCCCTTCCCACAGGTGCTGTGCCGTGCCATGCTGCCAGTGAGCGGGCTGGGCTCTGGCACATTGTCAGGCAGGGAAGCAGAGCTGGGGGAGGGAAGAGTCCATCCTTAAGAGGACATGTCAAGTACAATTAGCGTTATCTGTCTAAATATGTACTGGGAACACAGAATACAAGAGGAGGCCTGGCTGGCTTTAATGGAGACATATGCAAGGTCATATTGCCTCATACAATCCCCCAATCTGATTTGGGGATTACACATTCTAAGTAAATTGGCGTTATTCCTCTTGCATCATTGATAAGCTGCGGCCAAAAGAAGAAGAGTAAAAAAAAAAAAAAAAAACAATTAAAAACCCAATCCCAAGAATTGATCGTGCACAGGGGTTAGGGAGTGAAGGCAGGAAGGCAGAGAGTTACAGGCAGAGAGCTCGGGAAAGAGGGAGAGAACAAAAGATAGGGAGAGAAAAACAGTGTGACAGAGTGGCAGAGAAAGCAGTGGAAAGAGCAAGGAAGAAAGGGAGAACAAAGGGAAAAAAAACTGTGGAAGAAGGGATGCCAGAAGGACCAAGGGTGCCAGAGTAGGAAGAGCACCTCAAATCAGGGTGCTGTTACTCCAGCCATGTCCTCTGCCTTTTTGGCATCAGGATTTGAGTGGGAAAGGAAGGAGCCAGGCTAGTTATGCACTTTCTTCACCCGAGGGGTTGTGTCCTCCTGTCCATCCATCCATCTGGGATATCTCACCAGCTCCTTCCTGCGCTGGGTCCCAGCCAACACGTGGCATCTATCTTTGGCAGTGGCAGAGTATAAGTGACAGGGGAAGGCTGTCCACATGCACAGAGCACCAGGGCCCTGGAACACACGAGTGAGCCATGGCAGCAGCACAGGGTCCCCTGCATCCCTCTCACTTTAGTCCTACAAGGGACCCAGGAGGGTCTCAGAAGGGCTGAGTCACGGCACACGCTGCTGCAGCTGGAGAAGGGACCATGCAGGGAGCCAGCGTATGGCATGGACAGCTGGGGGCCCTGGCTTCAACCACGGGCGTGACCTCGGGGCAGTTTGTCATTCTGCTGCCACCCTGGGCAGTTGGGAGAGCTGTCTTGGCAAGGCTGCAAAACAGGGGCTACAGGAATGGGCCAGGCACCCTTGCCACTGCGCATGAAGCCACCTTGTGCTCCTGGCCACCTCCCAGCTCTGGGAGAGGGAAGTCTCTGTCTGGCTGCAGAGTATTCCTCCCCCACCCCTGAGCTCTCCTCCCACCCTGCCTGCGCAGAATAACCCCCTCCAGAAGTCTCATGGCACGGCTTTTATGCTCTGTCACATTTTTGGAACATATGGTTTTAAATAATTCAATTTACTTTTCATGTATTTTGCTGTGACTTTTTTTCCCCTGTCCCTTTTCTCCTTCTTCTTCACTCTCTGCATTCTCCTGGGTGGAAAATGCACAGATGAGTGGATAAGGGGGTTCAGTGACATGGGACCCAGGCCTGCACCCCGTCTTCTTGTGCCCCACAAGGTGTGCAAGGGAGGCCTCACTATTAGCACACTTCTGAACTTCTGGGGAAGAGGAGTCAATAGAGGAAATATGAAGATTGGGAAGGAAAAATCTGGCATGGAGCAGAACGTAACCTTAGATGTGTGGGCAAAGTATGGACAGACCAGCCAAGGTCTGTCTGGTACCTGGGGAGCAGGATTCAGGCCAGTAATAGCTGCTCTCCACGTGAAATTATTCCCAACCCTCATTAGGAACCTCCTGCACAGAGAAGTGCCGTGGGGTGCATGGCCAGGAGCAGGAAAGTATTTTGTTCCCTTGTGGAGGGTGAATGTCCCATGCTGGACCATGTTCTTACCCAGCTTTTGTGAGCCTTCCTCTTACTCAGGTGTGCCCTATGTGTTAACTGGATCCTTTCTTTTCTCACTCCAGAATGAAGTGAATTTAGAGCCAAAAGCGAGGCAAGAAACGAGGCCTTGAAATCTCCGAAAGGTAGGAGAGACTTCAGACTGCAATGGGTATGTCACTATGCCCTCCTGGGTTCTCTTTTCCTCTGTGTGTCTCTCACACTTACAGCCTGCTCACTGTGGCCATGTCTGCACTAGAACTTCTGGAGCTGGGTTGTTGTCACTCGTGAAGAGAAATGGAAACAGAAGAAGGTGAAGTGCAGACATGGCATTTGTGTGTCCTAATCCTGTCTTTGTCTTTGTACAGCAGTTGTTCTGGGCACCTGGTTTTGTCACTGAGGGTTTTCCTCAATATCTTCTATACTGCCTCTATCTTTAGAGCTAAAAAAGTGTATAAGGATTTTGGTGAAAGGGAACTGCTTTATGTTCATCCATGTGTGCTGAGGGAGATGATATAAGGTCCTTTCACTGAATAAGATGCCGTCTTCATCTACTGTGAAGTTTTGCTGAGCTCAGTTCACATAATTCAGATGGTGATGTGCATGTTCTCCTCCTCTTCTGGCACATTTTTATCTATTCAGATGCAGAACCATGGTGGTAGTGTGGAAGCATTTCTGTGCCTCCAGCAGAATCAGGGCTTTCCTGGGTTTTCTCTTTACCTAGACCCTCATGGTCTGTCTTAGAAGAAAAAAACCCAGCTTCACAGTCTCCTAGAGCTGAATGGACACTTAGTCTGTGCCTGGTAAGAGTTAGAGGTCTAGAGCTCAGGGAAATGGAAGATAATACTGCCTCTTAAATGCCTTAACTCCATATGCTTGGTAAGACATTCCCTATGCCACCTCAGATGGTTGCTGAGAAGTCCCTGCCATGCTGAGGTGGTTGGGGCTGACCCCAGGAGGACCATGAAGTTCCTTGTGTGTCACCTGGAGAGTTCCCACTCTCTCCTCACATCTCTACCCCCTGCATCACCAACCACATCTGGCCTGTCGCATTGCTCTCCTCCATCCCCAGGCACCAAGACAGGTCTGAGGGCAGGAAAGGCCTTGGGGAGGGTGGGAGATGCTCTGCCCTGTGAGACATTACACAGAGGTGCCAGGGGCACTGACTGCAGTGTGTGCACTTAGAGCATCCCTGCAGCAGTGGGGACCCCCAATGCCCAGTTTTGGGGAGCTCATGGGCTGAGTCCGAGCAGCATCTGAGGGGCCCAGGCTGGCTGGGGTGGGAGGGGGCCCCAGGCTGGGCTGGCCAATGTCAGAGGTGACCGGTGGAAGGCCAGTGTTATGTAAATACTGCTGCTGTAACATGGCAGGCCTGAATGGTCCTATGCATCCATCCATCATTGCTGGGGAACAGAAGCCTCCCTTGGAGCACGGGGGGCCAGCAGTGTGGGGCATGCAGACACAGGCAGCATGTGCCCTACTCATAAACTGTTTGTTTTCTTTTTGTCTCTCTCGTTTCGGGGCACCCCACCGAGAGCAACTCTCTGTTCTGTCCTTGCAACCTCTCCCCCAGCCTTCCCCCCACCACTTCAGGCCTTCCTTTTCCTCCCTTCTTTCCCTGGCCCTTAAAAAATGGAGGGGAAAAAAACGGGGGGAAAAAAAGTCCCCAGTTCACATTGCGGCTTCTTTCTCTGACTTCAAAGGCTCCTCATCATTGTTTGGGATCGGCAGGCAGTGGCCCTGAAAACGTGATCACAGCCGGGCACAGTGTAGGTCACCACTGAGCGCCATGCTCCAAGTGCTGAAAGGAACAGGCAGATTCTTCCCTTTTCATGCTTCACAACCCTGGTTACAGCACTCTGCCTCGCCCGCGTGCTCCTCGCTGCATGGCTATTCTTGCTCTTTTCTCCTCCTTTTCCTCCCGCCCTCCCTCTCTCATTTCTCCATTCGTTTGCTTTCATCCTGCCCCTCTCTGTGCCCAGCATCACACACTTCTCACACTTTCTTCTCTTCTTTCCATTACTTTTCTTTCTCACTTTCTCCTGCCTGGCACTGCTGCCACTTCTCTCTGTTATATGAATCACTGGTTTATTTCTCCCTTTTCCCTCTTCTAAAGGTCAGGTTGGAGGTTGATTTCCTCAAGCTCCCTGTTCCTGTTTAGTAGCAGCCTTCCTCTGACATTTGCCCATATTTCTGTCTTTGCCTGTGATATCTCACTTGCTGCGCCCAAAACTACAGCAGTTCTGTTTTTTCTGGATTAGCCTAGACAGCTGACAGCCCTCCCTGCAAAGGTGTGAGCCCACTGCTTTCATGTGCAGTGGGTTTATCCCCCAAAATTTAGCCTGGCCTCACATGGGGAGGTAGCACACAGTGCCTGCTACCAGTGTCAGCTTCCAAACTTGCGCTTTGGCTTTGCTGGTTAACCTGAAGGAGTGAGCAGGTAGGGTTAGTGCTGTAGATGAATTTGGAAAGCCAGGCACTGACTTAATATATATCACAGGGAAATATTTAAATCTTGTAGGTCTAACGTGGAACATGACACTGATGGTAGAGCTGAGGGCAGAGTTAGATAGGGATAAGGCAGAGGAAAACAGGCCTGACAGTTTAATGGGCATCCCAGAACACTTGCTCAGTGGATTTCCATGAGGAAACAACACTGTGTTGTGCTGAAGCTTGGGCACGTTTGGCAGCACAGTGAGCCACAGCCAGATGGCAACTCCCTGCCTGCAGAACATCCCCCAGTAATATCTGGAGCTTCATTTTGCTGCAGGGGAAGAGCCCGGGACTCTGCGCCCCTCCAGCACCCATCCAAGGAACAAGTACCCTCTCTCCACCCCCGGAAGGGGAGATCATGGTGTTTGTGCCTCCAGTGATTTGTGAGGTTGTTTTAATGCCGAGGAGCCCACCAGGACTTGTCTCTTGCTAAATAGGCATATTAAGGGACATTGCAGCAGGGGTTATAGAGTAATAATTTGTTCTAATGAGCTGGTGTCACGTTCTCCCTGGCTGAGCTGTGCCTGAGCAGGAGCCGTGGTAGGAAGGGGCTGTGCTCGCTGACCTGTCAGCCCAGGTTAATGAAGTACCACTCTGCTCGGGGGTCAGAGAGCAGGAGTTCAGCCAGTCAGCAGCAGCTCAGGGGCCCGGAGGGGAAGGATGGGGCTCTTCCCTGAGCTGAATGCCCCGGGGAAGGTCTGTGCCATGCTGAACGGAGCAGCAGGATGTACATTATGGCACTGGGATTTCCATACTGTGCTGGTGGCTTGAGTGCCACAGCAGCCTCATCAAACTGTCTGCAGGCAGGAGTGAAGCTGCCACAGCTGAGTGCTGGCTGAGGCTTGTCCTCTGGCCTTGCAGGAGAGCCCAGGTTGACACACTGGGAAGAAGGCTGGAAAAGTAAGAGAGCACTTACGTTACACGTGCTTACAGACATGATGGGATGGGTGCAGGAATGTGGCCAGTGGTGATGACCAGTGTGTAGCTAGGAAGTCTACAGAGAGACAGTACTAATCCTTATCCTTGTGTGCAGAGTGTATGAGCAGCCAGGAGTTCTCTTTGTCCTTCCTCTTTCTCTGTCTCCTCCCTTGATACTCCCCCATGGCTTAATGAGATCCTTTGCCTTGCAAACCTAATCAGTTTCTTTCATGTCTTCTGGGTACCTGGGCAGGAAAGACACAGGAACTTTTGCCAGTCCCCCAGCGACCACCCTTAGGAAGCAGGTTGGTGGCAGGACAACCTGGGTAGCTGCAGTTTGAGCAGGGCTCCACATTCTGCAAGAGATGGCAGAAAAAGCCACAAACAGGGAATCCTGGTCCAGCTGCTGCCTTGGGGACCCATGGCCTGCCTTGCTTCTGTGAATGACACAACCCCACCCATGCTGGGGTGGGATGGTGCCCTTGGCCACACCAGCACCCTGAGGTCTACAGCACAAGTCCTGTATATCATCTTCCTCCTTCTTTTCCTCCCACTCTTTGCTCCCCCCCCGCTTCTCTTTGCTTTTCCCTGTCTCCATCTCTCTCTCCCTTTCATCTACTCAGAAGGCTTTACTCTACTTCCTTGTCACCCTAATTGATTGCATTAACCTTTCAGCGTATTGGATTTCCCCAGCACCGTGCAGAGAGCACTGTGCAATATGCTTATAATCCAGGCTGTAATGGACAGGGAGCAGTCAACGAGCCCCTGCTCCAACAGGTTCTGCTGACAACTTCTTCCGAGGGCGGGGGAGTGAACCGGGGGACCTGGGGCATGGCTGTCCTGCAGCCCTTGCAGACCTGGCCTCAGTGCTCCCCCCTGAGCAGGCTTGTGTTAGCTTGTGGGACTGGAGGCCTTGGAAAAGGATACAGCTTCTGAAGCAGGGAGGAGATGTTATATTTGACCTATTACTGTATTACTGTAATTTTTCCTAGTGTTTGAGCACCATTATTCCCTATCTGCTTGGTCTACAGTTTTCTTCCATCTGTTCAATACTAAATTAATGTTCACTTTATGTTTAGGCACTTGTTGCTAGTGGCAGGATGAGAAGACAGTATCATGGAATCTTAGTGTTCTCACATCATGCTTGCCTCTGCCTTTTCCTTTAGGATGAGGATACAAGGGACAGGGGCAGCTTTCCTCAGATTTCAAAGAAAAGCATAGGAATATTGTGTTGATGAGAAAGACAAGCACGAAGGTGCAGAGAAATCAGGAGACAGAAGCCCTGAATTGGTTTCTCAGGCTTGGTCTTGGATAAATCCTTTCACTCTCTGGTGAGAGTGATTTCACTTTCATTTTCACCCAGGATGTTGGAGGTGTTGTTTTGGTGCTGCAGTCTGCAGGAGGGCTGGGGAAGATGGAGGGCAGTTATTGCTGCTGCCTGGGCAAGGGATGAGAAAGTGGCTGCAGACAGGCAGTGAAGCTACACAGCCGAGTGTAACTTCTCACGCTGCCTGTGAGGTAGGAAATAAAACCACAAGATCAGTGGCAGGAGCATTTGAGCCTGTGAAAGGCCTGGCAGACTTCTGGTGATCAGGGCACAGCCAAGAGATGTTTTGGCATCCTCTATTTTCAAGGACTGGCATGATGGATCTGCCATAGAGTCCTGGCCATGGTGCCCCCTTTATAGTCTCCTTGCCATAGGCTCAGTTCAGCACAGTCCTTTGAGCACTAGGTTGAGTTTTGCTTAAGCCAAAATCATTTAAGCAAATATTTAAGAGTTCCGTTTGACGTGGACCATAAGATGAGACCTGGATTCTTGTGAGGCCCTTTTATAGTTCTCCTTTTCAAACAGCATTTAGCACAAGATGGTTCTTCATTTATGGTTACAGCTCACAGTGTAAAACACAACAATAGTGGAAGGGTTGCTGATCACTTTATAGGTCTTTAGTTCAAGTTACTTCATCTTGTTAAAAGCAGTTACTCTGAAGGTATTCACTCTCCCAAGGGGATGTTTAGAGCTGGCCTTTAGAAACTTGGCAAGTTCCTGAGCACACCAAGAGGAGGGGACAGGGCTGTACCGTGCAAGGTAAAGGTAAATCCTCACTTTCTCCAGGAAGGACCGTGAAATGACAGGAGTCAGAGGGAGGAAAAACTTTATTCCAAGCGATCATTCCAAAAAGTGGGAGGCTTCTTACGAGCCAGAAGGTAGTTAGGGTAGGGACTTTATTTTTAGGTTAAATAGACAAGAACTAGGAGCAGGAAGCAAAGGATGAGAAATCTCAAACAAACTAGAGAGAAAGCGTGAGGGAGAGCAGCACCTCCTAAATGGAAGGGTAAACAGGCACTCCGAGGCATTAACTTAATTGATTGTTCTGCAACAGGCTGAACGCTGTGTTACTCTGTCACCGTGGCAACAACCCAAAAAAATTGTCAGCCTGTTTGGATGAAGTGAAGCGAAACATTCTCTAATTTGCGGTGATCCGGGTGTTTGTTTTCCTTCCGAAGAGGCGGGGGCTCTATTGATCTATTGTTTGCACAGAGCTTTTTTTTTTTTTTTTTTTTTTTTTCTCATGGTGATACGGGGAAAGCAGAAGCCCTGGGGTGTGCTCCCGGGGCAGGTGAGGCAGCAGGGGTGTCTCTGCTGTCTTTCCACAGATGGGCCTTTGCAGGGTGGCCATGCAAAGCCAGCAGATGCTCCAGTGGTAGGAACCATCCCGCAGAAGCTGGAGGACAGGGGAAAGTGTTTGGGTATGAAGAATTTGTGGCAAAAGCCTTTAGCTGTGATAAACTTGTGCTGGGGCTACTGCTTTGGTCTATCCCATTCTTGCCCCTTTGGGCTCTTGCAGTTCACAGAATCATAGAACCACAGAGTGATGGAATATCCTGAGCTGGAAGGGATCCACATGGGATCATCAAATCCAGCTCTTGGCTTTGCCCCGGACAGCCCGAGAAGTCACACCAGTTCCATCTGTATTGCAGTCTCTGGTGTTAGGTGGAGTCAGAAACAACCGCCTCAGGGACAAGAGCAGCTCTGTCCCCCTACCAGCTCCCTTTCCAGATCCATGCCATTCCATGTTATGTGTGCAGACCCGTGTCTGTGCACAGCCCGTGCTTGTGGGAACGTATCGTTGAACACTTGGGGGAGTGACAGGAATCGTATTTATCCTTATCCCACGGCTGCGGGAACATAATGAAGTCCCAGCTTTGAGTTCTTTGTTACAGCAGAGATGAAATCCCTGGGCCAAAGGAGGAGGGATTTTGTCTCCTGGGATATGGGGTCAGTCTGTTCCACGGGTCTGTGTGGGGTGGGAGATGGGGATGGCCACAGTGGGATGGGTGACTTGCTGCAGGCACAGCTTGGGGCAGAGCCAGGGGAGCCACACAGATGGGAAGAGGTACCAGAAGTTGTGCAGCGGCTTGTGCACCTCGTCAGCAGTGTCTGGCCCTGCACAGCCCTGGGGGCCAAGCAGGAGCTCTTGGGGATGCCACTCGCTGTCAGCACATGCTTGGTTTCAGAGTGAATGTCGCTGCAGCAGTTGCTTCAGCTGTGAATTGATTGTTCAGTCAGAATGGGAAAGTGCAGGGGACTAGGGAGCAAACCCACAAGGCCAGGGGTGAGCAGCAAAGCCTTGTGCCAAAGACATGATGCCAGGAGACGGGGGCTGTGGCACGGGAGGGGAAAGCTGTCAAAGAGGTGCCTTACAGGTCTGCGGTGGGGGGAACAGGCAACAGTGGCTCAGAGCCAGTGGTAGCATGAGTGGCAGAAGTGGTTCTGAGCCAGCAAAGTAGAGTTGAGTTTCCTCGTGACCAGGGATCAGTAGGAGGGACAGGCTTGACCTTCCTTGTGCTTGGCTCTGCAGAGTGGTTTCATTCTCCTGTTTGGGGTTTTCTGCACCCTGGCGGCCTTTGGGCACCCTGGGGGCAATCCCATGTTTCCCATACAAGCTGATCATCCTCATTACTCCTCGGCAGTGCCCCAGCCCATGCACAACTAGTCCAGCTGCTGTACAAGGGCTGTCTAGTCGATCCCTAAGATTTCAGGGAGAGCTGTGGAATATGTTGGTGCCAACTGCTAGAGAGTGTTGGTTTGTGAGGTATGCAGGGAGAAAACCCCACCATATATTCCTGTGCTCTTCCTGCCTTCCCTCCCAGATCCTTTCTCAGTTGTCCTAGGGGCTTTTCCTCTTCCAAAACCAGTTTGCACTGGTTTTGCTTTATCATCCTTTCCCCCTTCTGTCTCTGTCTTCTCTTCTCCTCCATTTCATTCTCTCCATCCAGTTTTTAACTCTTCTGCTCTGTTCCTCTTTTTCACAGTGTACATGTGGGTTGGGGATAAGTGACTGGCTGGCGGGTGAGCAGTGTTCTGAGGCACTGTGTCACACTAGGGCATTTGCCCCAGTGCTCCTGGTGGATGTGTGTGAGTGGGCTCACCATGGGCATGGGAGAGAGGAGTTCTGCATGTCTCTTGGGAGAAAGCTGAGCTGCCAGTGCAAGTTTGGTGGTTATCAGTGTCAGGCGAAGCTAAATAACCCTGTAACTGGTATGAAGGTGAATTCACGGTCTAGTGAGCACTGAAAATATGAAAGGCTCTGAGACAGGCAGAATGTGGAGAGGGGAATACAGCTCGCCCATGGCTCAGGGAGTGGCGTGTTGCTAGAGCAGTGCAAGGACATGTGCTGATGCCATCCAGATCATCAGCCGTGCCAAACCGCCTTTTGGGGGGCTGGACAGAGCAGGGGGGTGCTCAGGACTGCAGGTTCAGAGGCAAATGAGACATGCACACATTAATCTGGCAAGAACACCCTTAGAGTATGTCTGTGGGCAGCCACATGTAACTGCACAGTCCTGTTCACATGTGGCCAAGTGCCCACACAGTGCCACAAGGCCATGCACATCCGTGTGCACAGATGTGCAGACAGCCATACCCACGCAGGCAGGTAGACATTTCTGCATGTTGTCCTGTGTGGAGATGCTTCCACAGCTCCATAAACATGGGGTCACAGGCACACCCAAGCTGCCGAGGCAGTGCTTTGCTGCCTGTGTCAGCTCACAGTCATGCCAAATTCCTTTTTGGTGTAACTACACTCCAGTCAGGCAGCACAGACGGATTTATCCCAGCATATCTTGGATGTCTGTGTGGTTACCTGCTCTGAGCAGGAGAAGACTTGTGGGAAATCTATTCTCCTTCCAGCTGGGAGAGGCTAATGCCTTGGAGAACCAGAAGATGTGCAGAGAGGAAACCCCCTTCAGCTCTTCACCTGGAGCTGGTAATCTCCTTGCACCAAATCCCTGGAACGGAGGAATTGCATTTGAAGCCCAGCCAGTGGTGATTTAGTGTTAGACATTTGCAAAGGAGACTTTGATTAATTCGTAGTAAAATCAAGTAGCACTTGGGTGCCAGCACCACATTCCAGGGTGAGACAGCGACCAAGGTGCACGCTGGGCAGGCTGCCAGGTGCCTGAGCAATCCCCGCGGAGGTGGCAGCGCCATTCAACCCACAGCCTCTCCCTGCTTGGGCTTCTTAATTATTAATTTATTTTTCTCCCTTCCTTGGCAAAAAAATACTATTTGGTAACGACCTCAAATTGCAAAATGCTGATGATTTGGAGAATGTGTCACAGAAGCTCCAGGGTGATAAAGGGGAGACGAATCCCAGCCAACAATCCGGCTCAGCCAGTTTGCCTATTTATTAAAGAAAAAGCCCAGATCATTAACTTTTTTGTTGTTGTTCTGTTTGCGGGCAACTCCCTGCTGGTAACTTTCGGGTGCCCAGTAAATTAAATCAAGTATCGGCCTGGTTCTGGGCAACCTGAGCTTCTATTTAGAGCTGTGAGAAAACTGGCTTCGTTTATGTTTGCACGTGAATAAACCCTTTAGGGTACCATGCAAAAGTGTTCTCTGGCATAAACGCAGTGTCAGAAAATCCTTACTCTCGCTGCCTCGTGGAGGGTCAGATATTGTAACTGGAGAGCTGAGCTTCTCTTCTCCTCCCACTGCTTGTTCACACAGTTAATTGCCCCTCGACACCTCACTGTGCCATGCTGGTCCCCAGAGAAGCAGGGCTGGAAGAGAGCATCTGTAGGCACAGGCTTTGTTGGTTTCCCCGTTTGCCTGCTTGGTTTAGTTGTTGAATAAAGAACAGTTTAGGGATGGGCTTGCTTGCCTGGTGCCTCTGTGAACTCCAAGAGTTCCCTGTGCTATCAGGAAAGGGTGATTACATCCCCCTCCTCTGGAACATCCCACGTGTTTGCTGAAGTAGTGCTTCAAGCTAAATCAGTTTGCTGAGGGCTCCAGCTTCCCTTAATTCAGTGTCAGGACCAGGCTTGCATGGCCATTATTCAAGAAGTTTTTATCAGAAGCACAAAGCTAGCATCTGCCCTTCTGCTTCCCTCTGGGCATCACCAGCTCTCCTGCCCTGGCTTTGGCACACGGAGACTCGAGGGACTGCCTCACCAAGCCCATTTGCAGGCAAAACTCGTTCCAGCTCCTAGAGAGTCTCGACTGTTTCACTAGCTGCGGGAGCACGGTGGCTTGTCACTAGTGCCTGGCACAGCAGCTCAGAAAACCTGCCAGAACCGAGGAGCTTGTGTGGGAAAAGGGAGCAAAGACACTGCTCAGATTGCTAGCTTCTCCCCTTCCTTCTTCCAACCCAGCTCAGCTAAACTAGGACTGGATTTTAAGTTTTAATCTCAGCTGATATCCACACACTTTCTCCCAGAGGTAGCCACCTTCTTCCCTAGGCCTTGCTTATGTCCCTCTACACTCATTTCTCTGGTGAAGCCTGCCCAGAACCGTGTTCATGTGGATGCTGATGGGAGAAGAAGGGTATTTTTCAAGGTTTCTGCTGGGTTTTTTTCTTCTGAAATATAAGGATGTGCAATTTTTTTAGTTTCAATTTAGCATTGGAGAATTTTATAATTTAGTAATTAAAATCTCTGATAGGCTTTAGAAATTGCAGCTAATTGAATTTAATGGGAAGATGATTTTCAGTTTTATTTGATTACCCGGACCCCTGGCATTGGTATTTATGGGAAAAAAATGGGAAATGTGCTGTGTGGGCTAAGATGGCATAATTGAATTAGGGCTAATCGGATTTCTTCGTCATGAATTTCACTATAATTTTCCTATAATTTTCCATTAGATATCTAGTTTACAAATATTCACAAAGAAATGAAGCTCTTTCGGAATGGAGATTGCTGGCTAACAGGATTACAGGGACGATAGCTCGGCACTGCCAGTCCGGGCTCCTTCAGTAATGCAATCGCTGCGTCTGCCTCACACTTACCGCCCGCCGCTGCTCCCGCACCCCGGCCCCGGGCCAGGGCTCCCGAGGGGCCGGGTCCGTGTTCCGCCGGGGCTCTGCCGCCTCTGCCCGCGCTGCCGCTGCGCCCCCGGGCACGGGGGTGTCCTGTACCTGCACACAGGTCCTGTACCTGCACACAGGTCTGTGCCGCACAGGGGTCTGTGCCCCACACGGGTCTGCGCCCCTGGGCACACGGGTGTCCTGTACCGCACATGGGTGTCCTGTATCTGCACACAGGTCTGTACCTGCACACGGGTCTGTGCCGCACACGGGTCTGTGCCCCACACGGGTCTGTGCCGCACACGGGTGTCCTGTACCTGCACACGGGTCTGTGCTGCACACAGGTCCTGTGCCCGCACACGGGTCTGTGCCACACATGGGTCTGTGCCACACACGGGTCCTGTGCCCCACACGGGTCTGTGCCTGCACACGGGTCTGTGCCACACACGGGTCTGTGCCCCACACGGGTCTGTGCCTGCACACGGGTCTGTGCCACACACGGGTCCTGTGTCCCCCCGGGCGCGTTCCCTGAGTCGCTCAGAGCCGCTGGCACGTCCCCCGTGTCAGCAGCTGGAAGCTCAGGCCGCCCACTGCACAGGCAGGGCCAGCCCACGCCGATACACACGGATTGTGTCTCGGGCAGATCTCGGGACGAGCCCACCACCAGGCTCGCGTATGAGGGGACGCTCTGTCTTCCCTCCCTGTGCTCCAGTGAGCATCCTGCTGTCACATCCAGGTGAGGAAGAGCAGTCAGTCCCCGATGTGTGCAGTCCTGGGTCTGCTGCCCATTTCTTACCTCCTCCATCATCTCTTCTCATTGTCACTTCTAACGAATGAGTGACTTCTTCATTGGGGACAGTGCCTGACAGTGCTCTGTACTTCAGTGCTCCACATGGGAGCAGGGGTGACATGGCCTCTGCCTGTGATGGGGCAGGTAGAACAGAGCAAACAATGTGCCAGGTTCCCTCCGCCTTCCCTCCTTTCTCCTTTTGCCCCTGCCCAAGCCACATAAAATCCAGAGTGAATTTATGGAGACCTGCCCTACTCCAGTGTCAGAGTCCTGTAAAATCCAGCCTGTCTCTTGACCTGCCCCATCTCTGTTACTTGCTGGGCTGTGTGTTGGTAGCCTTTACTGATCTGCCCGGCCCATGTCAGGACAGAATTGCTGGGGGAACAAGTCATTGCCCTCTAGAGTAAGCAGGGTGGCAGCTCATCTCTAGCCACCGCCCCTTGACATCTCCTTGCCATTAGGCCTTCCACATGTGTCCAGAGCAGGACAGTCTCTGCTAATTGATCCATGACAATCCAGCCCTGTCCTGGGTGCTGCAGGACCACGCACAGGGCTTCCTGTGTTTGTGCATTTACATGTGACTTTGTGTGTGTGCACGTGGCATGTGCTCAAGTTTTTGTTTGCATCCAAGCATGTCTCTGCAGGAACACAAGCTGGCTTGCAGATCCTTTAGACAGAAATCACTATTTTGTTCTGCGCATGCCCCATGCAGGAATAGGTCTTGCCCAGTCAGGGACCCATCCTTGGGCAGCAGTTTCCCGTCCCAGCTGCCAGCTTTGCCAAGCCCGGGCTCAGGTGCTTTGTGGGGTTCAGGATGGTTCAGGGTGCTCTTTGCTGGTTTTGCAGGCAGAGCACCTGCTTCTGAGTGCTAGGTACCTTCCCTATTGGACCTGCTGCCTGGATAGGACTATGCCCTTACCTCCTCACCCTGAAATCCCCAGGCTGCACTTTTAATTGCTGCACTAAATTGTAACTAATTGTTAGTGCATTCAAACCCCTGCCACTCCTTTCCCCCAAGTCTTCCTGGGCCCCTGTGGAGCACACGCCGCGTATGTTCAGCGCCGTATGGCCCGTTCCCAGTACAGTCATTCCCTCTGGGCAGTGGTCAAGAGATGAGCAGCACTGGCTTCCAGCAGATGCTGGAAGCTGTGGAGTGCCTGGAAAAGCAGTAGCCACATGGTGGGGACCTGGTGTCAAACTGTTTGAGTAAGGCCAAAGGAACAGTAAACGGCAGAATTGCTCCCAGCAGAGCCCACCCCAGCACGCTGAGACTTAGCATAGCTGCTTTGGCAAGGGGTTCTGGGAGCTGTGTGCCAATAATGTGATTGAAACTGAATTGAGAAGGAAGGAGGGAAAGAGAAGGAAAGGGAAAGAAAGTATGGATTGTCTGCTCCTGCCGCCCAGGCCCCGAGGCCTCTGGGCACCTCCCTTGACGAAACAGAAATCAAACAAAATTACAGAAATAGGGCAAGAGCATTTGCCTAATAGACTCCCCAAGCAGGAGCAGGAGGAGGGGCACAGCACTGCCAGATCTCCAACCTGCAATCTGAGAGCCAGCGCCCTGATCCCACATGAATCCAGAGCACAGTCCCAGGCCCCCAGGCCAGCTCCAGCTAAGGAGGGAGAAACTGCCAAGAAAATGGGCTAAGCATAAAAAACAAAGGTAGAAGAGACACAAAAAAGGGGGATGTCCCACATCTCAGTGTGACTCACCCCCTGCTCAGCCCTGGCACACTGTCTGCGGGGAAAGCATTAAACTGTAATAATAATAAATTAATCATCCTTCCCCCTCCCATTGCACTTTTCATCTGCGGATCTCTGAGCACCTGGCAAACATTAATTACCAAGAGCTCCTGATGCCCCTGGGAGGGTGGAAGGGACACAGAGAGATCTCTTCATCTGCCACGGAAGGGCAGACGTGGTGGGAGTGGACGGGGCGGCCCTTGCCATGGCACAGAAGCACAGTTCAGAGCAGGGTGAGGGGTGCTGCCTTCCCTCGAGTGCTCCTGGGGAGCAGGGGGTCCAGGAGCCTCTTCATACCGCGGTCAGAAGCAGCTTTTCCTCAGAGTGGATCCATACCCTGGAGGGACAAGGGAAGGAAGGGAGATGCTGCCCTCATGGGGGGCACAGGAGCAGAAAGCTTCAGAGCCCTTGAGAGAGGAAAGAACCAACTTTCCTTGGGTAAGAGGCAAAGGAGGGAGTATGGGGAAATAAAACCTGATCCTGTGACAGGAGATCGCTGAGATAGGAAATCAGGCCTTGCCATTGCGTCAGCTGTAGGGCGTGGATTTCACCTGAAAAAACACCTTGGCAAGTTGTTCCTGCAAGGAGGAGTGGGAGGGACAGTGGGAATTCTGTGGAGGGGATCCTCCAGGTGTGTTTAGGTTGTGTATGTGGGTTCATGTGTGTCATGGTGTATGGATATGTGTATATTTGAATGTCAGTGAGCACAGAGTATAATTTTCCTTGTGGAGGGCATATGCATGTTGCATGTGCATGCTGGGATGGGAGGGTTGGGGAACATTTGTATACTGATGTGTGAACGTGCTCAGCTTGGTGCACATAGAAGAACAGGTATGTTTAGAGGGTCTATGGGGCTGTGTATGTGTAGTGACATATCTGTGTTAGAAAGTGTGCTCCTCTTTGTTGGGAGTTGGAGATACAGCTGGGGTCCACTGTCTTAGGGAACAATGGTGGTAAGCAGAACTCCCACTCCTTAAATATTAAGTTCACAGGAGAAGCAAAAGTGAAGACATCTGACATAAAGTGCAGTGAACTTAGGGGACCTGTCAGCGAACTCAAACCTGGAAGGAAGTGTTGAGTCCAAACTGAGCTATTACAGAGCCTGCACAAACAATGCTAGTTCTGTTCATTACTTCTCAGGGTGGGATATTCCTTGGCAGGTGCTGCAGTGCCTGATTCTGGTGTAGGGACCTGGGCAGGCTCTGCTGAGGGTTATGGTTGATGTTGGCTGGGCTGGTGCCTGCGCTGGGGCCAAGTGAAGGCAGCATTTTAAAGGCAGCACTGGGTGACAGTGCTGATTGGAGCTGATGATGTGGTTAGAAACCAGTGATCAGGGAAGTCCAGACAGTGCTGATAAAGCAGGAGCTTGACTGCATCAGTGGGAAGGTGAGTCCCATATAGAGCTCTGTTCAGGAGTGCTGCTTGGCTGGGCAGCCCCCAGGCAGGGCACACTTGCCTCCTGCCTGCCACTGCTGTTCCCACGTGCTTCCTGGCTTGGAAGGTCGCTGGGTGACTGTGTTTCACTAGACTTTGTTTAGATTTTTTTCTGAGAGAAGCCAGAATATTTGTGGTTTCCACAAATGACTCCCCTCTCCTCTTCCCTCTCCCTGCCCTCTGGCCTGCTTCGCTGCCTGTGCGTTTTTGCCCATGCAAATGCAGCACTACTGAGGTGATGAGCTACAGTTTGTGTTGCGTCTCTGGGCTCAGGACACTATCTGGGTGCAGCACATCCTGGTGCATGGAGCCAAACACACCTGGACTCCTTCCAGCCCTGTGACTAACCTGTCCGGCCACTTCTGGCAAGTCACTTCCCTCACTAGTGCCTCAGTTTCCCCATCCCTAGTGGGGTAATGATGCTGGCCTCCTTTGAGAAGCACATTAAGTTCTGCTTATTAAAAGGATTTTAAAGCTGGTAAGTCCATGGGCAGCTCCCTGTGAGCCGCGGTGAAGAGCCCAGCTCTGCCAAAATCCTGGAGCCAAACGTGGTGTGTTCACAAAAACAGCCTACAACCTGCTCAAAATACCTATTTAATCAGGTAAATAATCTGCTCGTTTGTTTTAAAGAAAGAGGCTTATATCTGTGTTTACCCAACACACCTCTCAGAACCTCCCTCGCATTCTTTGCTACTTAGAAAAATAAAGCCACAAAAAATGAGGAAATTCACTGCAAAAGGGCCCCCTTCCCCACGCCTCCCGAGGGCCCGGCGTTCAGGGGTCGAGCGGCGTGATCTTCCCGAGGGCCACTGGGCAAGATGCCTCCAGGGTTGTGACACCCGCCGGCGGCGGCCACCAGTGCCCCGAGGGCTCCAGCCCTCCTCGGTGCGCGCTGCCACCGGCACGGCCGAGCGCGGCCCCGCGTGGGACGGCGGTGCCGAGGCAACCCTCGGTGCCCCTGCCCGCGGCTCCTGCCGTGCCCGGCACCCGGGGCGCCGCTGCCGCTCGTCCGGGCCCCTCCGCCCCCGCTCCATCCATCCCCTGGCGGTTCGCCCCGCCGCTCGGGGCCCCGGAGGAGCCAGCGCCGCGGGCCGGGCGGCGGCGATGGCAGCGGGGCACGGCGGCGGGCGGCGCTGTGTGCGGGGCGGCCCCGCGCTCCTTCCCCGCCGTGTGGCACCGCCGCGGGGTGCGCCCGAGGTGACCCCGCCGCCGCTGTCCCCCGGCATGGCACGGCACGGCCCGGCACGGCACGGCACGGCCCCGCGCCTGCCCCCGCGGCTGGTCCGGCACGGCACGGCCCCGCGCCTGCCCCCGCGACCTGGCCTGGCCCGGCACGGCCCCGCACCTGCCCCCCGACCCGACCCGGCCCGGCACGGCACGGCCCCGCACGGCCCCGCACCTGCCCCCGCGGCCGGCCCGGCGAGGGGCGGGTCCGCGGCCGTCTGTCACCGCCCCCCGCGGCGGCGCGCCCGCCCCCGGCCCCGCTGCCAAAGTGACTCGGGGAGGACCGGCACGGCAATGACATCAGTGCTTTAAACAACTTGTTATTCGGGAGCAATCAGCTGCAATTAGGTATTAATTAAGTATTATGAAAGTTGATTATTTAAGTGAATTCGGCTTTCGTCTCTCCGACTATGGTAAGTACAGCACAATTGTCTTTTTCCTGCCCCCAGCCCCCCGCCCGCCTCTCGGCGGAGCCCCCGTTCGGGCGGCCGCTGGTGCCGGTGCCCCGCGCCGGGCGGTGCGAAGCGGAGCGCTGTCCGCTCCTCCGCGGGGCCGGCGCTGCGGGCGGCGCAGCCTCTCGGACGCGGGGCTGCCGCCGCACCGAAACTTTTGTTGGCGGGTGCGCGGTGCGGAGCTGCGGGCCGGGCGGTGCGGTGCCGGGCGGTGCGGTGCGGTGCCGTGCGGCGGGGGGGCTTGCCGCCTCTTTCGCTTCGCTTCTTTCACTTGTTTTACGGAAGTTGCTCCCGCGCCCGCCGCAGCCTCGGCCCCGCTCTCCCGGCCCCGCCGAGGGGAACCGGGGGCTCTGCTCCCTCCGCCGGTCCTTCCCGGCAGCGCGGCCCCCGCGGGCCGGGGCAGCGGGGCGAGGAGCGGGCTGGTCGTGAGAGGATGCGGAGGGGAAGTTTATGGGGGTTTTGAAATGATTCTGCCTTTGTATTTGTTGTAAGTTTGTGTGGGTTGTTTTCTCTTTCATTTTTTCCCCCTCCTGAGCTCTGGCGTGTCGGTGGTAAAGGTTGCTTGTCAGGTTCCTGTACTGCCTAAATGAAAAGGAATTTAATTTATTTGGGACAAGGCAGTGTCAGATGAAGAGGCTGCTTATTACATTTAATGAGTTGTTTTTTGGTTGGGTTTTTTTTTTTCATCCTGGGCATATCTGGGATGGGTTTGTTTTTGTCCTTCCATGTGAGGTGTCTGAGACCTCCCCCACCCCTTCCCATCATGCAGGGAGGAGGAAAGGTGGCCAGGCTGGGGCAATGTTTTGGTTTTAGATTACAGGCCCTAGTATTGGGGTTGGGTGTGTTTTTGATTGTAGCTTTTTGTGGCTTGTCCACTGGTTTTTGATCAGGTGTCAGGATGGAGAGTAGGTTCTGGCCTGATGCTGGGTTGGGCTGGTGGCCCTGCTGGGAGTGATGATGGACGGGTCTCTCTCAGGCTAGAGTGTGATGGCTACCAGGAGCTGCGGGGCTCAAAGGGTTGGTGGGTTTTCCAATTCTTGGGCCGTCTGGATCAGCGTCTCAGTTAGATTTGACAAAATGTGCAGATTCAAAGTTTTTAGTAGGAATCAATCCGTTGGGAGATGTTACCTTCATCAGGGACCAGGTCCCACCACCGTGGCCCCATACTGGCTAACACAGCTATACCTGCTCCTCCAAAATGGTGTAAAGCATTCCTTGCCATTTTAAAAACCAAATGGCAGCAATGAGCCAAACAGGCCTGTGCTGGCGATGTGCCATGGTCCGGGTAATTACTGCCAGAGTGTATGTGTGTGTGTGTTGTTTTTTTTTAATAAGGAGTAAGATGGTAATAAACTGGTTGATGATTGACTGGGCCTGAACTATGTACTCTGATATTGTGAGCGAGAGGATAATTTTGTCGTCGTTTATTCCATTTATTTACTTATTTCTACCATTGATACCAGGAACTGAGTGGCTCCAGAGCCGCTTCCACCTGCGGGCGCGACGTGCCGGCTCTGCCTGGGTCCGGCCGTGGGCGTGCGGCTGCCTCCCTTCTAGATCAAGAAGCTGGGATGCTGCGTGGGCAGCCCAGGAGCTAAGGATGTGGTGAAACTGCGGGAGGGCAAATGCTTTAAAGAGCAACAAAGAGTGACTTAGGCCGATCTCCACGTCGAGGAGCCGTGGCAGCTGCCCGGCCGTCCCGGGCCGCGGTGCCCCGGGCGGGCCGGGCTGTGCCCCGGGCGGGCCGGGCTGTGCCCCGGGCGGGCCGGGCTGTGCCCCGGGCGGGCCGGGCTGTGCCCCGGCCCTGCAGTGCCCTCTGCCGGCTGGAGCCCTGCCCGCTGCCCCGGGGGGTTCCCCCGCCGAGGGGCTGCCCAGCCGCCGCCTCCCCCTCCCCAAAAAAGGGACCCTCCTCCGCCGCGGAAGTGTCGTGGGCGCTCAGCCTCGCCAGCGCTGCGCCCAAGTAACACGTGGGTTTGGGTCTGCAGTGTGGGAACCCGGGGCTGCAGGAAGCCATGGAAATGAGGATCGGGGAGATCTCTTTAAGTCAGCATTACGGTCTGTGTGTGGGTGAACCCGTCTTGTCATGATCTTGGGGCAAAGACCTGCCCCATAATCACCACCTCTAACCCTTATCTACTTGGGGCAGCTTATCTCCCTCAGTTGCTGCCTCTTGAATTCTCTCCAAGCCCTCAGGCAGTGACTCTCCAGAGGCAGTGCCCGAGGGCTGCTCATACGAGCTGCCAGCTGGCAGAGGCAAGTCCAGAGGGGTTTCTTTCCCAGAGGGACTCGGTAGTGGGGTCTGACAGTCTGCTCTTGCTGAGGGCTTTCTCAGCTCAGTCAATCCTTGCATGGACCTTCTAGGGCCAGAAATGTTAGTAATGGTTAAGGACTGAAAAGAATTTGTAGACTGAATCCATCTGCCCAGGAATGTGGCAAGATGTTCCCTACAATGTGACTTTCTGCCAGTCTGGTTTTAAATACCTTGATTGACTGGGTGCTTGTCACTTCCTTTGGGAAACTGTTCCCCAGCCTAGTTATCCTTGGTATGAGATTAAAGGAACTGACCTCCGAATGAAGACCGAGGCACCTATGGTTAATGGGCGGAGGAATACCCAGTTTCCCACTTGAAGGGTCATTTTGTGTCATTGTCAAATCACTGCTGTTGTTTGAAATACCCAGTTGATAGAAACACCTTCTTTGGGCTGGTGACAGCTTTTTTGTTTGGTTAGTTTTTGACCAGATTTTTTGGGAGGCATTGGCTCAGTCAGGGTTGGTGTCATTCCTGAGCTCATGCTCTACAAAAGGTTCCCAGGGAGTTGGTTTGAGTATTCATGTCCCATTCCAGTAGTTCTCTGAGATACTTGTTGGGTGGAAAGCATTCAAATGGCTTAAACCTACTCAGTGAAGACTGTTCCTGGGAGAAGGGTTTAGCAGGGCAGGAATTAACCTTCCCATCATGGACTACACAGTGCCCAGCTATTACTTGGAGAACATGCTTCAAAGCTGCCTCAAGTCCATAGGAATGTTTCTACTGCTTTGGCACTATGGAGAGATAACTCACAGAACGACCAGAAAGTTGGCCTCTGAGATAAATTCCTGTTTCCTCACCTGTACTGTGTCTGCTGGATCTCACAAGTCCTTCTAGACCAGGTCTGCCACTGACAGAGTGGGGTCTGCTGATGCTGCGGGTACTGTGTCTGAGACACAGAGTCCCGGAGGGGAACTTGTACTGAAACTGGCTGGGAGTGGTACAGATATCTCAACTGGAGGGGACCAGATATTTGATGTATGGTTTCCACATCATGAGTTTCTCTTTCTGTTTTCCTGAACTATTTATGCTCCTACCCAGAGTCCTCTTTCCTGCAATTGGAAAGTACTATCTGAGCTGGAATTTATCTCAGGATTTTGCCTACACAGCATTTTGTGTCCCACTTCTTGCACTTGGCTGTCCTCACAGCGAGAGCCTCTGTGGCCACTGTGACTCTCCCTCTGACACCAGTCGCACCCCATGGCTGCTGTGCAGCCTACAGTTTTGGTGCCCTCTGAAAAGTTGGTTGAAAGTGGAAAGTAATGAAAAATCCTGTAGTAGATGAAGATAACCATTGCCTGTGCTGCATCTCCCATCTCCACCTGGGCTCCTTCCTCCCTCCCAGGGTTCAAAGACGCCGTTCCCAAGGTTTGGAGAGCTCAGGTGCCACCCAGGCTCAGCTCCCAGAAGTGCTGACATTGCAGAGGCCGTGCTAGCCGATCCAGCTGAGGTTGGGGAGAACCAACGTCCTCGTCCTCAGCTGCACTTTGCAAAGCAAAGAGGGGGCAGAGGAGGCTTGGCTGGAAGCAGGGGAGGGGCAGAACCTCCAGCCAAAAGTCCCACGCGGCACCGTCTCCTCCCCTCCGGTTCAATGCGGACTGGATCAATTTGGACGTCTTCAGCAATAAAAAATGCCGATGTCGTCCTAATTCACTAGGCCCCGAGATGACAGCAAATTTACATTTTTTAATTAAACTAGCAGCCAGTTTTTATGAGAGGGGGCTGGGTTATGCAAATCAAATGGTTGTGTACGAAAGATTAGGAGAGTTTGGGAATAAATTCCACAAATGCTAATAAAAAAAAAGAGAGAAAATGAGAGGGGGGAGAGAGAGGGACATTGTTCCATTAGCCCCTTTTAGGCTGATTTCCCTAGGGAGAAAGCTATGGGGGGTGAGAGATGGAGGCAGCTTTCAGAGACAGGTAAAATCCATTTTGAGGATGGAGAGCCCCTTGGACCAGGTGCTCCCTGTTTCCTCTCCAAGGGCTTGCAGGGGGAGATGGAGGCAGAAATTGGTGACACAAGAAAAACTTGTAGGTTTCTAATCCCCATTCCTGCTTGACCAGTGACTTATGAGCTGGTACAGCAGCCGGGACTGACTTGAGGAGGTAGAAGGTGCACAGTGCTCAGGTGCTGGAGGGGCACAGGTAGATGAAGAGCTGGGCCAGGTCACCGTGGTGACCAAGAGGGTGGATGTGACAGGGTGACAGGGCAGTCCCTGGATGGGCAAAGCCCAGGGGCTATGCAAAGCTTCTCCAGATAGGGCCTATCTTTGGGCTGGCAGATGGTCACAGAGCAGGGCTACAGCTGGGATTGGTACCCTGGGGCTTCGTCTCCTTTGTGCAGCTCTTGTGGGTGGGCTCCTGGTCCCTGGCAGGACCAGGCAGTAATGGTGATCACAGGTGAGGGTCTAGACTGCTGTTCCATGTAAGCATAGGCTTTATCTGCAGAGCAGAGTGTGTTTTGGAGAGGGATGGTGGTGCTTTTCCCTCACCCAAACTGTGGAGCCCCTTGTTGCCCATCCATAGAGCTCTCAGAGGCTGACTCCAGCTGTCAACATCTCTTTGCAGTGCGTTAACCTGGCACCAGTCTTCATCTCTTTCTCAAGGGACTTTCCATCTTTCTTCATGTGGTGATTTCAGCATATAAAAGTTGGTCAAGTCCCTTCAGGAAGAAATAGTTACAGTGAACAAAATGCATGTGTTTCAATCATGTAAAATATGTTCTTGTATAAGTTTCCCAAAGAATTCCAAGTTCTTGTTGCATTTGGGAGTTAGGTGTGGTGGCTGGGTACCAAAGCAATTGTTTGCTCTGCTATGGAGAAACAAAACCAGAAAATTTCTGGAGGCTGGGAAACTGCTTAAAGCTTCCAGTCCTAAGGCAGTTTCATGCTTGGAATAAAAGCTGAACAACCCATGTAGGTTGGCAAGAGAAAGCAAAGGGTGGAGAACAGGAGATACAAGGGAAAAGGATGGGAAGACTAAGGTCACTGGGTGCATTTTATGACAATCCCCTGAGGATTTGGTGCCTCACTAGGGAGCTTTGCCACCCATTCCTGGTTTTGGGGTGTGAAATGATGATTCACCAACATGCTCATGTTTTGCTTTGGAGAGGTGGCATTTTAGCAGAGCCTCTCTTGTGAAATCAGTGAAAACACCAGGCTCTGGTGGCACATTTCTGAAGGTGTTCCCCACACCCAACACCTACATCCCCATCACCCTGTCCCGAACATGCACGTCTGCCCCAGACACTCACCCACCTCCACGCTCCCGGACACTCACGTGTTGGTGCACTGAACTTCATGTTCCCCAGGTTGCTCTTCTCAAGACATTGCCATGATGAACACTGTGGTTCTGTGCACTTGCATCATCGTTGCCATGAGTGAATCTTTTTTTGGCAGCAAGAGAAGAGGGGTATGGTCTGTGCCCTGTGTGTTGGGTGTCTCTGTGCTCCCACAGCTCTGCAGTGAAGCCCCCACTGTTCTGCTGGGCTGAACGATGGCCGTGGTGTCATGGCTTGGTCCACAGCCTCAGACAGGCGGCCGCACAGGGGATTTTTGTAACACGGGTTTCTGAGCTGAACTAGGGCCAAGTTCAGCCTAAATCTAACAAAGAGCTCCAGAACAGGTCTGTGAGACATGGCAGAGTCTGAGGATTTGGTGTAGGATGAATAACTCCTAATCTATAAAGTCGGCATAATCATACTCCCCTGTGCAGCCCAGAGCCAGGGCTGGGTGCTCAGGGATGGAGATAAGGAGGAGGCCTGGCTGCTGTCCATGGGTGGGTGCGGGGGTCGGGCAGGAGCACTCCTCCCTCCGGCCGGGGCGGGGTGCCAGGTGTGGGAGAGCGGAGCCCACGCCCACCTGCCCCGGGCACCTCTGGCATCCCAAAGGTGTGCCCAGGGTGGGTTGTCACCTGCAGGGGGGCCTCTGCAGGACCTGGGCTGGGGGGTGAAGAGCTCCAGCCGGCCTGTTCTGTTGGAATGGCACGGTAGTGTCAGCCCTGCTCCCAAAACTGGATGGGCCAGGGCAGAGTAGAGGAAGAACCAGGAACTTTGCACTTCCATACATGGGAAACAGTCAAAAGCCAGGTAGCAACACCAGCTTTTGTCTGGTATTTCCAGAAAAACCCGGCAGGACCTGGCATCCCAGGGCATAATTTATTATGGAAAAATAAAATAATAAAGTACCAATCCCTTTGAGGCCTGAGTCATAGAAGCATCTTCTCATTAAAGCAGCTCCACCTCTCTGCCTGGTGTTTGCCAGCTCCATGCCTATATGAATCCACTCCCTGAGCTGCCTCACCCAGGGCAGCCCTCCTCCTCCTCCTCCTGTGCTTCCCCAGCACACCTATCCTCCAGCACCCCCTTCCCCTGTGTGGAGGAGTTCCACATCTCAAGCCAGCTTCTCCCCAGACCCCTCACCTTTAGGTCAGGTGGGTGTTTTGTTGGTGTGTGTTGTAGACAAATGTCTTCATCTTTTCACCCACCCACCTCCCACCCCTGTGCTCTCAAGTTCTCTGGGCATGGGCCTGGCTCCCACGAACCCTTCTCCTGGCCGTGTGGTGTGAAGGTGTGTGTGGTATCTTTCCGTGGCTTGAAGCTCTCTTCCAAGTGGCCCTCTGCAAGCAGAAAGAGGAGAGGAAGCTGCTCCTGGAGTAATTACCATCTGCATGTCCCGAAGGCAGGCAGCAGATGTTAGCAGAGGAGGACAGGATTGGAAGAGGGTGAGGGAACAGAGGCTGGGAAAAGGAGGTCTGATTTTTCTTCTCGATTGCATATGAATTTTCTTAACTGAAACTCAGTTGGACAAGAATCCCAGTTCTGCAGAGTTGATCCATGCACTTGGAAACTTGAGGGGAAAGCTCCTTTGCTTGCTCTTGCTGTGTTTTCTGTCACTCATTCCGCTTTTCTCAGCCTTTTTTTTATGCTGCACTATTTAACTTTTCTTACTAAATAGCTTTCCTTTATGTCCTCCTTCCTTTCCATATTCCCACAGACCTGTCACTCTTTGTCACTCTCCTGGACTTCCATTCTGTCTTTGATTCTGTCTTGCTTTCCCTTTCCTTCCCCCCTCCCTTCCATTGTCTTACTCTATTTTTCATTTTCCCATTTATCTGTGGGCTGATATTCAGATGAGCAAACTTCTTCCAGTTAAAGGAGGTCATGAATATTAGGATTTTTCTATCAAACAATGAAATATGGCTCAAATTACCCTAAAGAATAGGGCCCTTTTCATAAACCACCTGCTGTTTTTTTTGAAAGAAAGCACAACCACTCGCCTGTGTGCTCCAAGCAGTTGTCTCACATCTTTACCTCGCCAGACTTTGCTGTTCCAGTTTCTTCTGCTGAATTTGTTGCTCTTGGTGGAGTAAGTCTGCTCTTCCCAGACTGCCAGCACCCAATGAGTCTAGGTTTGGACAGGTTGGAACAGGATGGGGAT